>NW_024037990.1:0-162500 GCF_016077235.1 Cyprinodon tularosa | reverse complement strand
GCTCAGAAAACAGCTGCTCTGCATGTGGCAGTTAGCGCAGACTGCAGGTGACTGCAGACAGGAGGCCTCTGATTGGTCAGATCTCCATCCGCTCCACTCTATGCGTATTTCCTGTTTGGTTCCTTACCGGCTTGTTTTGTTTGTCTGACCTCCATTGTGGAAAACGTCTGGTGAAGACGGAGCAGCTAGCTGATGCTACCACAGCGGTACTTAGTCCATCTAGTCTCTTATTACTACACTAAAGCTAATCATTGGTAGGCGGGAACAAGGTGTCGCCCAATCAGCTGGAAGATTTAGGCTCTTTTACTGTTTATCATTTTTTTATCACTTGAGATGGTTGAATGTTACTTGCATGATGATTTTTAATGTAGTTTTATATTTCTGATAGTTATAAGGATTGGCTCCACCTGCATGGCTTAGAACCTCATCTTTCCTCACCAGCTGCTGTCAAACTGCCAGGGTTAGGTTTGCTAAGTGAAACAGGGAGGATTGAACCAGTCTGGTGGCTGCTGTCCTTTCATCATAATAATCTTTGTAGATCAACCACGGCGCCCAGATTATTGGCTGTGCTCCTTTATTGGTGTCTGGGAGGAGCTGCAGTGTTTAAACCAACAGCAGCTCTGGTTTCATGAATCTCTCAGTGAACTGGATCAGCTGGTGGATCACAGATTAAACTCCTCTGGAAACCAATGATAACAGCACAACCGCAGCTCTGCAATAAACCAGTAAATGATGCCGTTTAAAATAGTTTAAGCCAGGATCTGATTTGAATTCTTTGTTCTTCTCATGGTTTGGAGCAGAAAGAGGTGATGTTCAATTAGCCAAAAATCATCTCATTTCCTGATGGTTTGCTTTGAGCTGATTGCAAATAAAATTTATGATATATAGATCTATTATTTTTAATTGATCCTTTTCTTGTTTTCTGTTCAACATGTAAAACATTTGTTTTACCTCAATAAGGACCTTTTACTCCATATTGTTGGATTATCTGTCTTTTACAGCTGTTTTATTTTCATCGGTTTTATCGTTGTATATTTATTTATAAAGTGTGTAAAGGTGGACCCTCTGCTAGGCGTGTGCAGAGAAACATGGCGGCTGTGTGGTCTTCCTCCTGACCTCGGTCAGTCTACACTAGTGAGACGTTGAAAGGTGCAACACCTGGGATGTGAAGTCATGTTGTGCTTTGCTGTGTTCCTATGATCAGGTGTTAACGGCTCCATCGTTCCTCCTCATCGTCCCATTGGTCCATATGATGTTTATCCTCATCGTCCCATTGGTCCATATGATGTTTATGCTAACTGCTAGCAGATAACAATCTCTACCCAGAGGTTTGGAAAACAAATAACGTGTTGGTCATGGATTGTCTGAAATGATGTAACATTGTTGTAACAGCCTGGATATACTTTACATGTAAAATACACATTTATAACTGTTAACATTGCTGTTGTACATAAACTGTATCTCAATTAAAAACTGTTAAATCGTTTTGTCTTTCTGTAAATATGAAATTATTTCAGAAACAGGAAGGGGAGGGGTCTTATGTTAACTCTGTATATTTACAACAACTTCGTAACATATATGAGTTTATTAAAGGTTACAATTTAAACAATAATTAAACTAAAGAAACTCAACTAAGCTGAGATTCTGTGTAAAATAAACAGAAAACAGCATCAGTTATGCAATGGTCACAGGTGGGAACCCATATTTAATGTTTCAGAACCAAAGTTTATATTTAACAGTTTGGATTAAAGTAAAAGTTTAATTAATTTAGAGTGCAAGAAAACCTCTTCTTTTTGTAACTTTGTATCGTCCACCAGGTCCTTACTCTGAATTTTTAGATGAGTTTTCAGAGTTCCTTTCTGATTTGGTATTAAATACTGACAGGGTCATCATAGTGGGAGATTTTAACATCCATGCTGACATTGAAGGCGATAGCTTAAGAGCAGCCTTTAATGCTATCTTAGACACTATTGGCTTTGTTCAAAATGTGAATAGTCCCACGCATTCTCATCTTCATACTTTGGATCTTGTGCTGACATACAGCATAGAATGTGAAGAAATAACAGTATTCCTTCATACAGCCCCCCCCCCCCCCCTTAAGACAGTTCAGTTTTAGCAGATCTTTATCAGATAGTGCAGTTATAAATTTTAAAGAATCTGCTTTACTTTCTCTCTCCTCTGTGTCGCTGAGCAGTGCTGCAGTTGCTAGTTCTCTGCAGATGATATCTAATATTTTTTTTATTTTATATACTCTAGTAATCCCAGAGGGAAATTACTTCAAAATTTTTACTTCTAACCAAATAGTATGATGATCTTTTATCTCAGGGACTATGAAGGACTAACTCTGCCATATCTAAAAATAAATACAGAAATAAATAAA
This sequence comes from Cyprinodon tularosa, assembly GCF_016077235.1. Classification (NCBI taxonomy): domain Eukaryota; kingdom Metazoa; phylum Chordata; class Actinopteri; order Cyprinodontiformes; family Cyprinodontidae; genus Cyprinodon; species Cyprinodon tularosa. The sequence continues at coordinate 160,120 of NW_024037990.1, read as the reverse complement.
TGCTCAATAAATGTATAAGCATACAATTAATTTCCAACAAAAAAGTGAGACATAAATGTATATAACTCTTAATTAGCTTCTTTATTTATTTGCCTTTGTAATATTTACCTTATTTATTTTTCTGTCCTTTATAATCTTCAACTTTATTTTTTAATTACTTATATTTTTAAGTATTTATTTATGTGCATGTTATAATATTTTTACCCGTTTTATTCTTCCTTTGTATTTTTTTACCTTAGTTATTTCTCTCTGCCCTTTTTACATTTCTGTCTGCCCTTTTTACATTTCTGTCTGCCCTTTTTACATTTCTCTCTGCCCTTTTTACATTTCTCTATGCCCTTTTTACATTTCTCTCTGCCCTTTTTACATTTCTCTATGCCCTTTTTACATTTCTCTCTGCCCTTTTTACATTTCTGTCTGGCCTTTTTACATTTCTCTCTGCCCTTTTTACATTTCTGTCTGCCCTTTTTACATTTCTCTCTGCCCTTTTTACATTTCTCTCTGCCCTTTTTACATTTCTGTCTGCCCTTTTTACATTTCTCTATGCCCTTTTTACATTTCTCTCTGCCCTTTTTACATTTCTGTCTGTCCTTTTCACATTTCTCTCTGCCCTTTTTACATTTCTCTATGCCCTTTTTACATTTCTCTCTGCCCTTTTTTCATTTCTCTATGCCCTTTTTACATTTCTCTCTGCCCTTTTTACATTTCTCTCTGCCCTTTTTACATTTCTGTCTGCCCTTTTTACATTTCTCTCTGCCCTTTTTACATTTCTCTCTGCCCTTTTTACATTTCTCTCTGCCCTTTTTACATTTCTGTCTGCCCTATTTACATTTCTCTATGCCCTTTTTACATTTCTCTATGCCCTTTTTACATTTCTCTATGCCCTTTTTACATTTCTGTCTTCCCTTTTTACATTTCTCTATGCCCTTTTTACATTTCTATCTGCCCTTTTTACATTTCTCTATGCCCTTTTTACATTTCTCTATGCCCTTTTTACATTTCTCTCTGCCCTTTTTACATTTCTCTATGCCCTTTTTACATTTCTCTCTGCCCTTTTTACATTTCTCTATGCCCTTTTTACATTTCTGTCTGCCCTTTTTACATTTCTCTATGCCCTTTTTACATTTCTCTATGCCCTTTTTACATTTCTCTATGCCCTTTTTACATTTCTCTCTGCCCTTTTTACATTTCTCTATGCCCTTTTTACATTTCTCTCTGCCCTTTTTACATTTCTCTCTGCCCTTTTTACATTTCTGTCTGCCCTTTTTACATTTCTCTCTGCCCTTTTTACATTTCTCTCTGCCCTTTTTACATTTCTGTCTGCCCTATTTACATTTCTCTATGCCCTTTTTACATTTCTCTATGCCCTTTTTACATTTCTCTATGCCCTTTTTACATTTCTGTCTGTCCTTTTTACATTTCTCTATGCCCTTTTTACATTTTTATCTGCCCTTTTTACATTTCTCTATGCCCTTTTTACATTTCCCTATGCCCTTTTTACATTTCTGTCTGCCCTTTTTACATTTCTCTCTGCCCTTTTTACATTTCTCTCTGCCCTTTTTACATTTCTCTATGCCCTTTTTACATTTCTCTCTGCCCTTTTTACATTTCTGTCTGCCCTTTTTACATTTCTCTCTGCCCTTTTTACATTTCTCTCTGCCCTTTTTACATTTCTCTCTGCCCTTTTTACATTTCTCTCTGCCCTTTTTACATTTCTCTCTGCCCTTTTTACATTTCTCTATGCCCTTTTTACATTTCTGTCTGCCCTTTTTACATTTCTCTATGCCCTTTTTACATTTCTCTCTGCCCTTTTTACATTTCTCTATGCCCTTTTTACATTTCTCTCTGCCCTTTTTACATTTCTCTATGCCCTTTTTACATTTCTCTCTGCCCTTTTTACATTTCTCTCTGCCCTTTTTACATTTCTGTCTGCCCTTTTTACATTTCTGTCTGCCCTTTTTACATTTCTCTCTGCCCTTTTTACATTTCTGTCTGCCCTATTTACATTTCTCTATGCCCTTTTTACATTTCTCTATGCCCTTTTTACATTTCTCTATGCCCTTTTTACATTTCTGTCTGCCCTTTTTACATTTCTCTATGCTCTTTTTAAATTTCTTTCTGCCCTTTTTACATTTCTCTATGCCCTTTTTACATTTCTCTATGCCCTTTTTACATTTCTGTCTGCCCTTTTTACATTTCTCTATGCCCTTTTTACATTTCTCTCTGCCCTTTTTACATTTCGCTCTGCCCTTTTTACATTTCTCTCTGCCCTTTTTACATTTCTATCTGCCCTTTTTACATTTCTCTATGCCCTTTTTACATTTCTCTATGCCCTTTTTACATTTCTCTATGCCCTTTTTACATTTCTCTATGCCCTTTTTACATTTCTCTCTGCCCTTTTTACATTTCTCTCTGCCCTTTTTACATTTCTCTATGCCCTTTTTACATTTCTCTCTGCTCTTTTTACATTTCTCTCTGCCCTTTTTTACATTTCTCTCTGCCCTTTTTACATTTCTCTCTGCCCTTTTTACATTTCTCTATGCCCTTTTTACATTTCTGTCTGCCCTTTTTACATTTCTCTCTGCCCTTTTTACATTTCTCTATGCCCCTTTTACATTTCTCTCTGCCCTTTTTACATTTCTCTCTGCCCTTTTTACATTTCTCTCTGCCCTTTTTACATTTCTCTCTGCCCTTTTTACATTTCTCTATGCCCTTTTTACATTTCTCTATGCCCTTTTTACATTTCTGTCTGCCCTTTTTACATTTCTCTATGCCCTTTTTACATTTCTCTCTGCCCTTTTTACAGTTCTCTATGCCCTTTTTACATTTCTCTATGCCCTTTTTACATTTCTCTATGCCCTTTTTACATTTCTCTATGCCCTTTTTACATTTCTGTCTGCCCTTTTTACATTTCTGTCTGCCCTTTTTACATTTCTCTCTGCCCTTTTTACATTTCTCTCTTCCCTTTTTACATTTCTCTCTGCCCTTTTTACATTTCTCTATGCATTTTTGCCTCATTATGCAAATGAGGAGGGGGTGTGTCCAAGAGAGTCAACTTCTGCTCATTGGTTGGCTTGGCGGTCCATCTTCTTGACTCACAGAGCTCAGAGTACTAAGTTAAATGTTCTCTTTTCTGTTGCTGTTGTTCAATAAAGTATGTTTTAAGATCATTTGAGGCGAGAACCTTATACTTTTAAGCATCACCATATGGCCCATTCACAGATTTAATGCATAATTTAAAAGAAAATGTGAAGAACTTGAGAGGATCGTGGCAACCAGCAAAGCTCCAAAGCTGACGGCAGCCAGGTCTATAGCCAGGCTATGATGGCGATTTTTTTTGGTGTATTTGGCAAAGTTTGGCAAAGTCCCTACTCAAGTTCTAATGACTTCAGACTCGACATCAGACTCTCCTCCTGTAGATTTGTCCGATGTAGTAAAATGCTAACCAACACGCTTCACACACGGCTATGCCGAGAGAGGGCCGCTGCAACAAAAAATCGCCATCATCACCAGCGATTCTTCACACACGGCTATTCCGAGAGAGGGCCGCTGCAGATGGGCTGTGGTTAGACCTGGCTGCCGTCAGCTTCGGAGCTTTGCTGGTTGCCGCGGTCCTCTCAAGTTCGTCACATTTTCTTTTAAATTACGCATTAAATCTGTGAATGGGCCATATGGTGATGCTTAAAAGTATAATATTCTCGCCTCAAATGATCTTAAAACGTACTTTTATTGAACAACAGCAACAGAAAAGAGAACATTTAACTTAGTACTCTGAGCTCTGTGAGTTAAGAAGATGGGCCGCCAAGCCAACCAATGAGCAGAAGTTGACTCTCTAGGACACACCCCGTCCTCATTTGCATAATGAGGCATAAATGCATAGAGAAATGTAAAAAGGGCAGAGAGAAATGTAAAAAGGGCAGAGAGAAATGTAAAAAGGGCAGAGAGAAATGTAAAAAGGGCAGAGAGAAATGTAAAAAGGGCAGAGAGAAATGTAAAAAGGACAGAGAGAAATGTAAAAAGGGCATAGAGAAATGTAAAAAGGGCAGAGAGAAATGTAAAAAGGGCAGAGAGAAATGTAAAAAGGGCAGAGAGAAATGTAAAAAGGGCAGAGAGAAATGTAAAAAGGGCATAGAGAAATGTAAAAAGGGCAGAGAGAAATGTAAAAAGGGCATAGAGAAATGTAAAAAGGGCAGAGAGAAATGTAAAAAGGGCATAGAGAAATGTAAAAAGGGCAGAGAGAAATGTAAAAAGGGCATAGAGAAATGTAAAAAGGGCATAGAGAAATGTAAAAAGGGCAGAGAGAAATGTAAAAAGGGCAGAGAGAAATGTAAAAAGGGCAGAGAGAAATGTAAAAAGGGCAGAGAGAAATGTAAAAAGGGCAGAGAGAAATGTAAAAAGGGCAGAGAGAAATGTAAAAAGGGCATAGAGAAATGTAAAAAGGGCAGAGAGAAATGTAAAAAGGGCAGAGAGAAATGTAAAAAGGGCATAGAGAAATGTAAAAAGGGCATAGAGAAATGTAAAAAGGGCATAGAGAAATGTAAAAAGGGCAGAGAGAAATGTAAAAAGGGCATAGAGAAATGTAAAAAGGGCAGAGAGAAATGTAAAAAGGGCATAGAGAAATGTAAAAAGGGCAGAGAGAAATGTAAAAAGGCAGAGAGAAATAAACAGCGGCGAAGAAATAACTAAGGTAAAAAAATACAGAGGAAGAATAAAACAGGTAAAAATATTATAACATGCACATAAATAAATACTTAAAAATATAAGTAATTAAAAAATAAAGTAGAAGATTATAAAGGACAGAAAAATAAATAAAGTAAATATTACAAAGGCAAATAAATAAAGAAGCTAATTAAGAGTTATATACATTTATGTCTCACTTTTTTGTTATTTCTGTATTTATTTTTAAATATGGCAGAGTTGGTCCTTCATAAGGGACTACCCATTTTGGGTGAGTGGCGGCCTAGTGGTTAGGGCATAGGGCTATGAATCCTGAGGTTGTGAGTTCGAAGTAAAAATTTTGACGTAATTTCCCTCTGGGATTATTAGAGTATATAAAATAAAAAAATATTAGATATCATCTGCAGAGAACTAGCAACTGCAGCACTGCTCAGCGACACAGAGGAGAGAGAAAGTGAAGCAGATTCTTTAAAATTTATAACTTCACTATCTGATAATGATCTACTAAAACTGAACTCTTTTGGGGGAGGAGAACTCTGTATGAAGAAATACTGTTATTTCTTCACAATCTGCTATCAGATGATATCTGGAGGACAAACATGGCTTGGCTCCAACAGAGGAGCAAAAGTCTTTAGATCCATGACATGAACTGCAGTCAGAAAGTATCTCAGAACAAAGGACAGGAAGTCAGAACACAAGAGGTTTAGCAATTGAAGGAGTTTAGAGAGGAATGAGATGGAAAGATTTTGAGACGTGGCCTTTGATGGAGACCAGTGACAGAAGTAGGACTTCATTGCACCATGGCTGATTGGGAAAGAGGTTGCAGAGACCAGATGGAGGATATTTTGGTTTTTATCTCTTAGCACAGATTGAGTTAGCAGAGAGAAACTCAGACTTCTTAGTTGAAGGATGGCCATCAGAAGTATTTGCAAAGCAAACTAATGGTCAGAGAAAGCCTGGGATGACAATGAAACACAGCGTGTTAGTTTCCAGATCCATGCAGGGCCTCAGAACAGGCTGGGAACAGAAATTAAGAACAGACATAAGAGACCAACTCTGGAAGGCTGCGATAGAAAAGATTCACAAGTTTCTGCCATCTCTAGACAGTCTTATTCAACTTAAAGCCCTTCACAGGCTTCATCACTGCAAGGTGAAGTTCTTCCCTAACACATCCCCACCATGTGACAAATTGTCAACATGGGGGGTGAGGATGCTTGAGGACCCAAATGCAGAGATGTTGTTGGTTTAATGAAGAAGAACTGAAGCAAACACCCAAAACTGCTGAGAACCAAAAACCATCAAACATCAGTGAAACTCACATGGGGAGCCACAGACCAAGAGACAACTAACAACATCTAGGAAGCAGCACTTAGTGACTGCAGAGGGAGAAATGGAACAAAGAATGGCGTAATTAGATTATAGCAGGTGTGGATGGAAGAAACTAGAAGGGAGCTAGGAGACAGACACAAGGGGGCGACAGAGAGTGACTAAAGACTGCTTAAATAAACATAAAATGGAAAATAAACCAAAGATCAAAAATACAGAATTACTGAAAACCATGTTGAAGAAGCCACACTTCTCCATTCTTACTCTTTATGTATGAAATTAAACCCATTTTGGTCAAAACTGTATCAGATCTGTATCAGATTTTAAGCTGGACCCACTCTCTACTCAGCTTTTTCAATTTAACAAATACCAAAACAACAAATATTATCTTATGCCTTTATCATAGGGAATAAACTAGTGTTGATGTTCTGGAAAAAAATGAGAGGTTCCTTTGATTAAATTGTGGCTGGAACTGGTTAGGCTCTCTCATCTGGACAGAATATAGTTCTCATTAGAAATTAACTTCAAGAGATTCAACAGAACTTGGTTACCCCTTCAGAGATATAATGAGGGCTCACAACATCATTGACTCACACAGTATTTCCTCACAACCCTGTCCTCTCTGACCACTTTCTAATAACCTTCAGGATTACTTTAACAGAGTTCTCCTCCCCCAAAAGAAGGTTCAATTTTAGTAGATCTTTATCAGATAGTGCAGTTATAAATTTTAAAGAATCTGCTTCACCTTCTCTCTCCTCTGTGTCACTGAGCAGTGCTGCAGAGTGCAAAAGCTTAGCTTATTCCCCTTCACAGGTTGATGATTTTGTTGATGGGGTTGCTAGTTCTCTGCGTACTGCCTTAGACAACGCAGCTCCTTTGAAAATGAAAACCGTTAAAAATAGAAAGCTGGCTCCTTGGTTTAATGCAGAGCTGCGTACTTTGAAGCAAAATGCTAGGAAACTGGAGAGAAAATATCGCTCCACAGGCCTGCGAGAGTCCTTCCTAGTCTGGAAAAATGGTTTACTGCTGTATAAGAGGACCCTTTGTAAAGCAAGAGCAGCATACTTCTCCTCATTAATAGAGGAGAATAAGAATAACCCTAGATTTCTTTTTAATCCAGTTGCCAAACTCACCCAGAGCCATAGCTCTGTTGAACCGTCCATCCCACCTGCTCTTAGCAGGAATGATTTAAAAATAAAATAAGATCATAAGCATTCCTCTATCCGCGATTGGTTTATCTCTAGAGGGGGGGGCTGCATCTGAAGTAGTCATGGAATCTGAACCGGGTTTAGACTGCTTTGATCCAGTTGAACTCTCTGAATTAGCAAAATTATTGTCTTCATCTAAGCCTTCAACTTGTATGTTAGATCCAGTTCCAACCAGGTTATTTAAGGAGGTATTCCCTTTGATCTCCTCCTCCATTTTAGATGTGATTAATCTATCTCTGTTACAGGGATATGTACCTAAAGCTTTTAAGGTTGCTGGAATTAAACCTCTGCTTAAGAAACCGTCTCTTGACCCAGATGGCTTGGTCAATTATAGACCTATATCCAATCTTCCTTTCTGATCTAAAATTCTTGAGAAAGTAGTTGCCAAACAAGTGTGCGATCACTTACACCATGATGAACTTTTTGAAGAGTTTCAGGCCCCGTCCACACGAAGTCAAAACGAACACGAAACGCTAATATTTTCCAGAACGTTTGTCGTAAAGACGGAGACATAAAATAAATGTGATCGTCCACACGAATGCATGAAAACGCTGCAAAATGTATGCCAGGCCTGTTAGTGGCGCTGTGGTGCCAAAGCAAAAATAAGCGACGAAATGTTGGGCATGCGCACTAATATTTATACATGGTTGCCCTGCGGGTCCATTTTCATGGTTCAGTCAAATTCAGGTGCTGAACTATGTGGTCGATATTGCTCTGTTCTTCCTGGAGATATTCCAGAAGAAGAAGATTCTGTTGTAAGCCCGACAGCAGGGTGAGTAGCATTAGCAGCAACGGCGCCATTGTTGTTGTGATACTGTGTCGCGCATGCGTGTTTAGAGGCGACGCTATGACGCATGCATGTAAAAAAAAAATGCGGTTAGAGCGTAAAGATGGAAACACGAAAACGGCGTTTCGAAATCTTCCCACTCTGAAGGCTGAATAAAAAAAAGGTCGTTTACAGACCCCCGAAACGCCGGCTTCGTGTGGATGAGAGGCTGGTTTGGTGAAAAATTTGTACGTTTAGGCCAGGGTTTGACTTCGTGTGGACGGGGCCTCAGTCTGGCTTTAGAGCTCACCATAGCACTGAAACAGCTCTGGTGAAAGTCACTAATGTCACTAACTGTAAAGTGCCTTGAGATGACATGTGTTGTGAATTTGGCGCTATATAAATAAACTGAATTGAATTGAATTGAAAATTAATGATATTCTCATGGCCTCAGATAATGGACTTGTATCTGTGCTCGTCCTGTTGGATCTCAGTGCTGCATTTGATCCAGTTGACCATAATATTCTTTTAGAAAGACTTGAATATTTTGTTGGAATTAAAGGAACAGCACTAGACTGGTTTAAATCTGATCTATCTGATCGAATTCAGTTTGTTCATGTTAATGATAGATCTTCAACACGCTTAAAGGTTACCTGTGGAGTACCACAGGGATCAGTGCTAGGACCAATTCTCTTTACTTTATACATGCTCCCAATTGGTAGAATTATTAGACAGCATGGGATTAATTTCCACTGTTATGCTGATGATACCCAGCTATATCTGTCTATAATCCAGATGAAGCTAACCCATTACATAGATTACAGGCATGTCTTGAAGACATAAAAACCTGGATGACTCTTAACTTTCTGCTTCTGAATGCAGACAAAACAGAAGTTATAGTCTTTGGACCAGAGTGTTATGCCATATGCCATGATCATACTTTTTGGACATTAGGAACCAGTGTCCATATTTCATCCTGACATGATGATGTGGAATCAGCTGTGGGATTTCTGCAGCCCCCCCTTTTCAGCCAAAGTCACAGGCCAATCAAATAGAAACCAGCAGAGGTGTGAAAAACCACCCCCCTCTGTAAGGACAGAGAAAACCAGAGAGAACACAGGATTCTTTTTTTTTCTCCCTCGTCTGATCCAGCCTGCTTCTGCTCCTGCGCTCAAAGCTGGGGCCCACTGTGGCCCACAGTGGAGATGCGGGCCCCAGGGGAACCAGATCCCCAGAACCATCAAGGATAAGTCAGAACTTTTCAGAACCAAACTGCTGCAAACAGAACCTTTGCAACACATTTCTCTTGAGTTTCAGAACTTACAGAACCAAACTGGATGAAGACCATGCCCTGGTGTGAGACTGAGACAAAGAACCCCTGACTGCAGAGCTGCAAAACTGGATGAAACTCAAGCTTTCCAAATGGACATGGAAAAAGGTTTGCAGGTCTGGCATGATTAGGGACAGAACAAGCAATATGTATTTTGATGATGCTAATCATATCGTGTGTTTACTGCTGAGTAAAGACAACGCTAATTGATGCTAAAGAATGGACTGCATGCTACGCTATGCTACAGGAATATGTGTTGAGCTGTTGCTAAAGCTTAGACAAGCTTTATTCACTAAGGATTTAAACACTGATGTAACATTAGTGTTCATGTGTTCTTCAGATGCTCGTTACATTTCCATTGCCAAGTCTGACCAAGAGTCATTTAGTGGAATCCCGATGTCTATCCGCTGCTAGCTATTTCAAAGAGGGTAAAGAATCATTTAACTAAAGGTTATTGGTTCTTGATTAAGCAAATCATTCAATAGAACATTATTTGGTCAAATCATGTTTTATTCACCTCATGGATTTTCATTGTGAATTGGTCTGAAAACATTCCAATTTCTTTCAAATTTGTGAAAAGCTAATTTGATCAGATCCCAAATTCTTCCAGATAAACTTTGGTTTCAAACACAGAATCCATCTTAAACTGTAATATGTTTTTCAACCGTTTTCCCCTTCCTCTTTGTACATAGTAGTTAGTTTAGTTTAGTTGAGTTTTACTAGTCTTAGTTGAGAGTGTTAAACTGAAATATGTTTGACTTGGAGCTGAATGATTTTTGTTAATAAAATCTTATATTTTGAACAGAAGTTGTGGTGAATTTATTCCATTAATGTGCAGAAATAACTGTTTGACCATGATTAGTGCTCGAATCACTCTTTCATCTATTGTTCTAACACACAGTTAGTAGGACTGTGTGTCATAAACAGTATATAACAGCTGAAATAATATCTGATTAAATAAGTTATTTACCCCCCCTTACAGGGGAGGGCAATAAACATCTTACAGTATCAGAAATATAAATTCCCAGCGGGCTGGGAATAGAATTTAACTATAGAATCACAACAAGAGTCTTTGAAAAAGAAGCTGATTAGCCAGTCACTTCATTTGGATGGGATTAAACTGATTTCAGATAATAAAGTAAAAAATCTTGGTGTTGTTTTTGATCAGGACCTGTCATTTAAATCCCAGATCAAAGAGGTTTCTAGAATTTCCTTCTTTCATCTGAGGAATATTGCAAAAATGAGAAATATCCTGTCCAGGGGTGATGCTGAGAAACTAGTCCATGCATTTGTTACTTCAAGGCTGGACTATTGTAATTCTTTACTATCAGGAAGTCCACAAACTGTAGTTAAAAGCCTTCAGCTGATCCAAAATGCTGCAGCCAGAGTTCTAATGAAAATGAAAAAGAGAGATCATATCTCTCCTATCCTGGCTTCTCTTCATTGGCTTCCTGTTAAATCCAGAATAGAATTTAAAATCCTCCTTCTCACATATAAAGCCTTAAATGGCCAAGCTCCATCTGATATCAGAGATCTGATTGTTCCTTATGTTCCTAACAGAGCACTTCGCTCTCAATCTGCAGGTTTACTAGTGGTTCCTAGAATTTCTAAAAGTAGAATGGGAGGCAGATCTTTTAGTTCTCAGGCTCCTCTCCTGTGGAACCAACTACCAGTTTTAGTCCGTGAGGCAGACACCCTGTCTACTTTTAAGGCTAGGCTTAAAACTTTCCTTTTTGATAAAGCTTCTAGTTAGAGTGGCTCAGGTTATCCTGAGCTATCTCGATAGTTCTGCTGCTATAGGCTTAGACTGCTGGAGGACATAGGGACCCCTTTTTCATCATTCTGCTTCATTCTATCTCTATTCTCCCACTCTGCAGAATCTGTTAGTTCAATCTCTAACGTTCTGCTCTCTCTGCTTTTTCTCATAGTAGCTTCATCTGGTCTGTTCCTGTTTGGCTGTGACTCCATCCTGGAGAGAAATATCAGCTGTGCTGCTGCCATCAACACCTTTGTTTCTAGATGTTGGAGCTTGGCCTGTTTTCCAGTGTAGTCCTGTTTCTCTGACTGTGACTAACTGGATGTGCTCTCTTCATCCTTTGACATGGGACCTGGCTCGGAGCTCGTCTGCCTGGCTGTGTGTTTCCTGGACGGGGCCGCCTGTGGAGCTGGTTGACAGTTGCCTTTTGTATCTATGCTTCTTTTTCTATGTCTGCTTCTGTCTCCTTGAACCCCAGTGGGCCTCAGCAGATGGCCGCTCACACTGAGCCTGGTTCTGCTGGAGGTTTCTTCCTGTTCAAAGGGAGTTTTTCCTCTCCACTGTCGCTACAAGCATGCTTAGTGTGAGGGATTGCTGAAGAGTCAATGAGTCGATGCAATCAACTGGTTTTCCTTAGATAGAAAACTTTGAATCAATCTGACTGGATGATCTGGTTGAACTGTAAAGTTTCAATTCAATTCAGTTTATTTATATAGCGCCAAATTCACAACACAGTCATCTCAAGGCACTTTACAGTGCCTTGAGATGACTGTGTTGTGAGAGCCAGTGGAAGGACTTTAGAACCGGGGTGATGTGCTCTACTTTCTTAGTCTTAGTGAGGACACGGGCAGCAGCGTTCTGGATCAGCTGCAGCTGTCTGATCCACTTTTTAGGCAGACCTGTGAAAACACTGTTGCAGTAATCAATTCGACTAAAAATAAACGCATGGATTAGTTTTTCCAGATCATGCTGAGACATTAGTCCTTTAATCCTGGAAATGTTTTTCAGGTGATATAAAGCCCACCTTGTAATTGTCTTTAAATGCTTTTGGAGGTTCAAGTCTGAATCCAGCACTACACCTAGATTTGGGGCCTGATCAGTGGTTACTAGCTGAAGCCACTGAAGCTGTTTGCTAACTTTAGATCTCTCCTCTATTGGTCCAAAGATTATTACTTCAGTTTTGTTTTTATTCAGTTGAAGAAAATTATGGCACATCCAGGCATTGATTTCTTCTAAGCATTTCCTCAGTGCTTGAATTGGTTCATAGTCACCTGGTGACATGGTGATGTAAAGCTGTGTGTCGTCTGCATAGTTATGGTAGCTGATGTTGTTGTTTTTTATTAACTGAGCCAGAGGGAGCATGTAGATATTGAATAGGAGGGGACCCAGAATGGACCCTTGGGGAACCCCACATGTGATTTTTGTCATCTCTGATGTAAAGTTGCCTACTGACACAAAAAAGTCCCTGTCCTTTAAGTAGGATTTAAACCAGTTGAGAGCTGTACCAGAGAGGCCGACCCAGTTTTCCAGGCGCTCTAACAGGATGGAGTGATCTACGGTATCGAATGCTGCACTGAGGTCCAATAGTACCAGCACTGTGGTTCTTCCGCAGTCTGTATTTATACGGATGTCATTAAACACCTTGATAAGGGCGGTCTCTGTACTGTGGTGAGCACGGAAACCTGACTGGAACACGTCAAAGCGGCTGGTCATATCTAAGAAAGTGTTTAACTGTTGAAACACTGCTTTTTCAATAACCTTACTGATAAAGGGGAGGTTTGATATGGGCCTGTAGTTCTGGAGTAGTAGTTTGTCTAAACTGTTCTTTTTCAGCAGTGGTTTGATATTTGCTGTTTTTAGGGAAAACACCTGACAGAAGGGACGTGTTTATTATCTGAGTCAAATCAAACGCTATGACAGGCCAAACTTTCTTAAAGAAAGCTGTGGGTAGAACATCAAGGCAGCAGGAGGAGGAACTTAGCTGCTGAATGATTTCCTCTAAGCTTTTATAGTTTATTTGGCTGAATTGGGACATTTGGTCAAGATCAATTCCAGTTGGAGACAACTTTGCTACTGAACTTGATATGGATGTATAAACTGATCCTCTGATCTTTAGGATTTTCTCAGTTAAGTCGTTGCAGGCCCGGGTGGAGTGGAGTTCAGGAGCCACGGACACAGGAGGATTTGTTAGCTTGTCGACTGTGGCAAATAACGCACAAGTATTATTAATGTTCTTGTTAATGATTTCAGAGAAGAAAGATTCTCTTGCATTTTTCAGTTGTAAGCTATATCAGTAAAGTCTCTCTTTATAGATGTCATAGTGAACCTGGAGTTTCGTCTTTCTCCACCTGCGTTCAGCTTTTGACACTCCCTTTTTTCACTTCTAACTGCTGGAGCACTTCTCCAAGGAGATTTTTTCTTTCCGGAAAAGACTTTCACTTTAATTGGAGCAATGCAGCTAATGATGTCTGAGACTTTAGACTGAAAGTTATCCACTAGCTCTTCTACTGAGTTGCACCCCAAGGTTGAAGTAGCAGAGTAAGCTTGAATAAAAGTTTCTGTGGCATTTTCCTTAAAGGTGCTTTTTCTTATGATGTCCCTTTGGCTAAATGAGTCACTGGAAATGATGCCCTCAAAGGTAACAGAAAAGTGATCGGATAGGGCAACATCAGTAACACTGACTTTAGAAATCTTCAGACCTTTAGTGATGATCAAGTCTAAAATATGTCCCTGTTTGTGCGTTGGTTGTTTAACATGTTGAGTTAAACCAAAGTTTCTAAGTGTGTCACACAGTTCTTTTGCACTTCTGTCTTCAGGGTTGTCAACGTGAAAATTAAAGTCTCCCACAATAATTAAACAGTCATAATCAACGCATATCACAGACAGGAGGTCACTAAAATCATTAAAAAAGTTTGACGTGGACTTAGGAGGCCTGTAAACATTTAGAAACATAGTTCGTACCGGGCTCTTTACCTGCAGAGCCAAATGTTCAAAAGAGTCAAATTTTCCCAAAAACACCTTTTTCCACTTCAGTGAGTCATTAAACAATGTTGCCACTCCTCCACCTTTCCTTTGCTGTCTGCTCTCGCAAAGAAAATTGTAGTTTGGAGGAGGCGACTCCAACAGAATATGTGCTTCATTAAGTCCATGTAACCATGTTTCTGTTAAAAACATAACATCAACATTATTGTCAATAATAAAGTCATTAATTAAAAGGGGTTTTCCTGACAGAGATCTAATGTTTAATAAAGCCAGTTTATATGAATTAGTGGCATCTTCTAAAAGCTCTGCTGCTTTTAAAAGATGCTGGTTGCTGCGGTTTTCAGAATGGCTATGTGGAGAGGATGTCAACTGTAGGCCAATCTTAAAAACTTTAGGGAGAGGGGGAATTGGGTGCAGTCTGGACTGGTGTCTGTGGGGATGGGGGTAAAGGGGAGTCCTCTTTTTGTCCTGCTGAGATCTGGGATGAATCCTCCTGTAGTTCTGACCTAGGCTCTTTCTGGCCATCTTTATCTTGGCTTGCTCGGGCTGTACTGGGCTTATCGTTGGTTTAGGCACTGGTTGAGCTTTGTTTTGGAACAAAGCTGATGGTGCATGGTTCACAGAATAGAAAATGTTTGATACCAGCCGTTTCGCTCCTGACCTATTTGTTGGGATCCAGAGGCTTGCCCACCAGAGGGCGCCAAGGATCCCTTCCTGACTGTTTGTTCATCTGTTGGGATCTGGGGTGCTGTCTACCTTCCTCCACCAGAGGGCGTTCTGGGTCTCCTGAACCTGGAGCTGCCTTCACCAGCTGATTCTCATCTGCTCATCAGGGGACCAGTACTTAAGTGGGCTGTGGACAACACCCCGACGCCAGAGTGTTAATCACGGTACAGCAACCCTGAGCCAACCAGCCTGTCTGATTCTCTGACTCCACTGTAACCAGAACCAGAACCTGATCAGTTGTGTCTTCTCTGCTTCTAGGAAGAAACCTGACTGAACCCTGGGACTCTGGAGGAGTCTCCACTGCTGAACTCTGCCTGCCGCATCTCAGGAGCTCTGGAGGAGCTCATCAAAAACCTGCCTTCCTGCTCCTGGTATCCAACCAGGAGATCTACAGTCTGAATCTGCCTGCCTGTTCTCTAGGTGAGAACTTAGAGCTACTCAAGGACTGAGCCTCAGCTAGTCAGAAGCCTAGCCCTGCTGCTGCCTAGCCCTCTGCTAATCCCTCTGCCTCTGGACTCCTCTGGCTTCCTCTCTCAGCCTGAACCACATCAGAGATCCCTGTGAATCCAGCCCCGGACCTGTACAAGTATCAGTACTATCACCTGGATTGTGTTTCCTTAAAAATAAACTGTTGAACTTTTAACCCTGTCTCCGTGGTGTTCTGCGCTTGGGTTTAGCTCCATTAACCCAACATGACACTATTTAGAGAGAAACCATCTCTGTTGAACAGATGTCTCCTCTCCCAAAAGATGTTAAAGTTGTCTATGAACGTTACAGCTGTTTGTTTGCATGTTGTATTCAGCCATTTGTTTAACATCAGAACTCTGGAAAACATTTCATCTCCACCATTAATGGGCCCCTGAGGGCCGCTGAGAAACACCTTGACATTAAAACCATCAACTAAATTCAGCAGACGAATGTAATCCTCTTTCAGTATTTCTGATTTTCTCAGGGCTGCGTCGCCCAAGGCTTCAGCTTGTATGATGAGTTTTCCAAGGTCGGGCGTTTTTTCCTGATCTCTGGAAGGATGTCTGATACATTAGACACCAGGCCACAGTTCAAAGGGGTATAAATCAACACCTCTGTGTTTTTCTTGTTACAGAAATGTTTAATCCCACGTATAGATCCACTGCATAATATCAGGGTCCTTGGCCCTGTGGCCTGTTTTTTCTCTGGTAGCTTAGAGTGAAGATTGTTGACATACCTTTGATTGTCTTTGTGATCCTTCTGGGTCTCGTCTTGAAGTGGAGCAAATCTGTTTTGTAACGGAATTCCAATATTTCCAGCAGGTTTACTCCTATCATTTGTTGTGAGAACATCCCATTTTTGTTTCACTTTTCTTGGGATATCTCTCTGTGGTCTCGGCCAGTTTTCTGTGTCTAGGTGGGTTTGTTGATCCTTTGGTCTAGCACCCAGAGTGGTCCAGGGATTTTCCTCTGGGAATTGTTTGTTCGCTGAGTTGCTGGGCTGGTGGCCCCCGTTCGGAATCACAGGCAGCGCTGTTTCATTACCATACGCGGCGTTTACATCATAGTTCACTTCAAGTTGGTGGATTTTCAGCTCCATGGCAGCTATTTTCTGTAGAAGCTTGTCTAAGTCCTCTGTGCTGAAGGTAGGCATTCTTTGAATCGGGTGGTTCTTCTCCATATCCACTTCATGTTGAAGTCTTTCCATAACAGCGTTTTTCATGATAACTGCCTCCTCTGGGCTGTTGTAGAGAGGCATCTTGTGTGGAATAGCTGAAAACTAAAATAGTCCACACGGGGAAAACATCCAAATAAAAAATAAATCAAACAGCTAAATCCGACTTTCTGTAGTTTTGGTTTAGAGATAAAAAGACCGGAAAGCAAGCAGGGAGCAGAGAAATAGGATGTACACACACTGAAGGAGCAAAGCAGTGGTTAGAGCAGTGCTCTGTGCTCTGAGAAGGTTATAAGTACCCGGTTCGATCCCCACAGACTGTCATTCTGGGTCCCTGAGCAAGACTCTTAACCCCACACTGCTCCCCAGGTGCCACACTATGGCAGCCCACTGCACCCCAAGGGGGGGGGGGGTTAAATGCAGAGAGTGGATTTATCCAGTGTGAGATCAATAAAGTTCTATTTTTATATCATCACCAGAGTCCATGGATGCAGACAGGTTATGACTGCTGGAATAACTGACCGTTACTGGGGACAAAGAGAGTCTGGTACGGCTCAGCAGAGTAATATAAACTGGGGTTGTTCTGCCTTTTAGAAGTTCCCCACAGTTTCACTTTACCACCTGAAAGTGAGATAATAGAGGTTACCTTGGACCCATCAGAAGGGAACCCTGAAGGCTGAAGCAGGAAATGAATTTCACATTGAGTGAGAAAGGCCCGACACTGTGCAGGATTTCCCTTAAACAGTTTAGGGGGCGACAGACGCAGCCCCTGACCTACAGGTGTGACGGCTGGTTATGTAGAGACAAAAGCTATCATAGGCGGAATGGAGGGAGCAGGGCTAGCCTCATACACTAGTGTGTTAGAATTTCCCCAATGCTTAATTTGAGCTGAGTCATATATTCTTCAACGTCAGAATGCCACTGTCTGCCGATGGGTCCATGTTTTGTCTGATTATTCTGTCAGGGCTCGGAACAGAGCACCCAGTAATCAAGGTCGACACAGATTTCTCAAAAGCATTTTTAAAAACCGTGGATCTGTAGTGGGCAGCCAGGATGTCTAAGGCAGGAACCTCTGCAGGAAGAGAATAAAGGTTAGTGACCACATCAATCTGGCAAAGGATGATAATGAACATGTGAGTCACTAACCTAAGTTCTAACTAAGTTCCCAGAGGATGATGTTGGTTCCCACCGGTCAGCTGCTAACAACACGCAGAGAAAACTGCTCAGAGAGTCCCAGACCTTGGAGGACCAAAGACTAAAGAACAGGCAGGAGTTCAGATCCAAGCAGAAGAAGGAAGGCAGAACAATCTAGAGGATGAACCCACAGCCAATGTTTATGAAGACGTTCAAAGGAGTCCGGGCCAGAAGACCAGAGATCTGAAGAGGTAGTGAAGGGAAATCCAGGTCGGAGTCAGGAAGCTGATCAAGGGTTGTCAACAGCTGAACCCAGCAGGAGTCTGAAGACAGGTCAGGCAAACAGATCAGAACAGGAACACTGTGCAATAACCCAACTACTGTGTAGCTTGTGTATTTTTTCCTTATATAAAGGATCAGTACATCTCTGCAGTACAAATTCTAAAACACAAGTCAGCTACTGTGTAGTCTTCCTTTAGCCCTATACTGGAAAGATACTTTTATATTTAATGAAACATATTCCAGGACATTACAACTTTTTAATGTTTTTAATGCTTTTTTGTACTATATACACTTCTTGCTTTAATTCTTTGTGCTCTATATAAGCTACTGCACCCAGAATTTCCCTGAGGCAGTAATCCCTTTGGAGTCTGAGTCTTATTTTCGTTCTCTCCTCATACCACTGTAATGTACCTTCTGATGTTTTTCTGTTTTTCATGTTCAGCTGTTGTCTTGTTACTGGAATATTGTGTAATAATGAACTTTTCTCTGAAAGCAGCTTCTTCTCTACGTTTGTCTCTCATTTCATTGTGATCCATTTTAACAGCCGGCATTAGAACAGCATGTAGACGCAGTTCCTCCTGCTTCATGCTTTCCTCCCTCATTTTAATGCCACAAATATATCTTTACATCTGAAACTCTTTCAAAGGAGATATCTAGAGAAAGGACTGAGAGCGCGGTGGACCTTTAGAGATAGGAGAGGACAAAGGATGAGTATAAAGGCTTCTTTTAAACCCTTCTTTTCTTCATCCTCACCGTCTTATCTGAGCTCTCAGAGGGTTTCCTCTACTCTACCCTGAATAGAACCTCTATAAACACTGGAAGGACAGCTGAGCTCCAGCTGAAGTGAAATCAGCCTTTTCCCTCATTATTGTTATTGTTTTTGTTTGTGAAGTAAAGCTTTCAATCCTTTCCTCTATGATCCAGTCTGGACTGGACCACCTGGTATCAGGCTGGACCATCCTGTACCAGGCTGGACTGCACCACCTGGTACCAGGCTGGACTGGACCATCCGGTACCAGGCTGAACTGTGCCATCCGGTACCAGGCTGGCTGGACAACTTGGTACCAGGCTGGACCATCCAGTACTAGGCTGGACTGGACAACCTGGTACCAGGCTGGGCTGGATCACCTGGTACCAGGCTGGACCATCCGGTACCAGGCTGGACTGGACCACCTGGTACCAGGCTGGACCATCCAGTACCAGGCTGGACTGGACCACCTGGTAGCAGGCTGGACTGCACCACCTGGTACCAGGCTGGACTGGACCACCTGGTAGCACGCTGGACTGGACCACCTGGTACCAGGCTGGACTGGTCCAACTGGTACCAGGCTGGACTGGACCATCTGGTACCACGCTGGACTGGACCACCTGGTACCAGGCTGGACCATCCAGAACCAGGCTGGACTGGACCACCTGGTAGCAGGCTGGACTGCACCACCTGGTACCAGGCTGGACTGGACCACCTGGTAGCACGCTGGACTGGACCACCTGGTACCAGGCTGGACTGGACCAACTGGTACCAGGCTGGACCATCCAGTACCAGGCTGGACTGGACCACCTGGTAGCAGGCTGGACTGCACCACCTGGTACCAGGCTGGACTGGACCACCTGGTACCAGGCTGGACCATCCGGTCTCTGTATTTTCCTGTGTTATTTTGTACTTATATATATTTATTTTAAATTCAGAGAAATGTCAAACTATATGATGAAAATTGTTCTGACTTTGATTGGTGTAAAGATCAGCATGCATTCTCATTTGTTTAAAAAAAAATAAAGTCCACAATCATAGGGTGACCAGACGTCCTCTATTTCTACTTTTCGTACCTAAAATGTGCGGGGGGAATTTCAAAAACGCACAGCAGCACTCAATGAATCATAACCAGCAGCTACTTCCATGTTTAAGTAAAAGTTAGGAGACTGGTTGGTTAGAATAATTAGAGATGCCACCAAAACATCTGTTTGTTAGACATATGGAGCTTTACCAGATGGTCCAGCCTGGTACCAGGCTGGACCATCTGGTACCAGGCTGGACAATCCGGTACCAGGCTGGACCATCCGGTACCAGGCGGGACCATCTGGTACCAGGCTGGACTGGACCATCTGGTACCAGGCTGGACAATCCGGTACCAGGCTGGACCATCCGGTACCAGGCGGGACCATCTGGTACCAGGCTGGACCATCTGGTGCCAGGCTGGACCATCTGGTACCAGGCGGGACCATCTGGTACCAGGCTGGACCATCTGGTACCAGACTGGACTGGACCATCTGGTACCAGGCGGGACCATCTGGTACCAGGCGGACAATCCGGTACCAGGCTGGACCATCCGGTACCAGGCGGGATCATCTGGTACCAGGCGGACCATCTGGTACCAGGCTGGACCATCTGGTACCAGGCTGGACCACCTGGTACCAGGCTGGACTGGACCACCTGGTACCAGGCTGGACTGGACAATCCGGTACCAGGCTGGACCATCCGGTACCAGGCGGGACCATCCGGTACCAGGCTGGACCATCCGGTACCAGGCGGGACCATCTGGTACCAGGCGGGACCATCTGGTACCAGGCTGGACCATCTGGTACCAGACTGGACTGGACCATCTGTTACCAGGCGGGACCATCTGGTACCAGGCGGACAATCCGGTACCAGGCTGGACCATCCGGTACCAGGCTGGATCATCTGTTACCAGGCGGACCATCTGGTACCAGGCTGGACCATCTGGTACCAGGCTGGACCACCTGGTACCAGGCTGGACTGGACCATCTGGTACCAGGCTGGACAATCCGGTACCAGGCTGGACCATCCGGTAGCAGGCTGGACCATCCGGTACCAGGCGGGACCATCTGGTACCAGGCTGGACCATCTGGTACCAGGCTGCACCATTTCAATTCAATTCAGTTTATTTATATAGCGCCAAATTCACAACACATGTCATCTCAAGGCACTTTACAGTTCAACCAGATCATACAGTCAAATTGATACAAAGTTTTCTATCTAAGGAAAACCAGTTGATTGCATCGACTCATTGACTCTTCAGCAATCCCTCACACTAAGCATGCTTGTAGCGACAGTGGAGAGGAAAAACTCCCTTTGAACAGGAAGAAACCTCCAGCAGAACCAGGCTCAGTGTGAGCGGCCATCTGCTGAGGCCCACTGGGGTTCAAGGAGACAGAAGCAGACATAGAAAAAGAAGCATAGATACAAAAGTCAACCAGCTCCACAGGCGGCCCCGTCCAGGAAACACACAGCCAGGCAGACGAGCTCCGAGCCAGCTTCCATGTCAGAGGATGAAGAGAGCACATCCAGTTAGTCACAGTCAGAGAAACAGGACTACACTGGAAAACAGGCCAAGCTCCAACATCTAGAAACAAAGGTGTTGATGGCAGCAGCACAGCTGATATTTCTCTCCAGGATGGAGTCACAGCCAAACAGGAACAGACCAGATGAAGCTACTATGAGAAAAAGCAGAGAGACCAGAACGTTAGAGATTGAACTAACAGATTCTGCAGAGTGGGAGAATAGAGATAGAATGAAGCAGAATGATGAAAAAGGGGTCCCTATGTCCTCCAGCAGTCTAAGCCTATAGCAGCAGAACTATAGAGATAGATCAGGATAACCTGAGCCACTCTAACTAGAAGCTTTATCAAAAAGGAAAGTTTTAAGCCTAGCCTTAAAAGTAGACAGGGTGTCTGCCTCACGGACTAAAACTGGTAGTTGGTTCCACAGGAGAGGAGCCTGAGAACTAAAAGATCTGCCTCCCATTCTACTTTTAGAAATTCTAGGAACCACTAGTAAACCTGCAGATTGAGAGCGAAGTGCTCTGTTAGGAACATAAGGAACAATCAGATCTCTGATATAAGATGGAGCTTGGCCATTTAAGGCTTTATATGTGAGAAGGAGGATTTTAAATTCTATTCTTGATTTAACAGGAAGCCAATGAAGAGAAGCCAGGATAGGAGAGATATGATCTCTCTTTTTCATTTTCATCAGAACTCTGGCTGCAGCATTTTGGATCAGCTGAAGGCTTTCAACTACAGTTTGTGGACTTCCTGATAGTAAAGAATTACAATAGTCCAGCCTTGAAGTAACAAATGCATGGAATTGTTTCTCAGCCTCACCCCTGGACAGGAGATTGCTCATTTTTGCAATATTCCTCAGATGAAAGAAGGAAATTCTAGAAACCTCTTTGATCTGGGATTTAAATGACAGGTCCTGATCAAAAATAACACCAAGATTTTTTACTTTATTATCTGAAATCAGTTTAATCCCATCCAAATGAAGTGACTGGCTAATCAGCTTCTTTTTCAGAGACTCTGGTCCAAAGACTATAACTTCTGTTTTGTCTGCATTCAGAAGCAGAAAGTTAAGAGTCATCCAGGTTTTTCTGTCTTCAGACATGCCTGTAATCTATGTAATGGGTTAGCTTCATCTGGATTATAGACAGATATAGCTGGGTATCATCAGCATAACAGTGGAAATTAATCCCATGCTGTCTAATAACTCTACCAATTGGGAGCATGTATAAAGTAAAGAGAATTGGTCCTAGCACTGATCCCTGTGGTACTCCACAGATAACCTTTGAGCATGAGGAAGATCTATCATTAACATGAACAAACTGAATTCGATCAGATAGATCAGATTTAAACCAGTCTAGAGCTGTTCCTTTAATTCCAACAAAATATTCAAGTCTTTCTAAAAGAATATTATGATCAACTGTATCAAATGCAGCACTGAGATCCAACAGGATGAGCACAGATACAAGTCCATTATCTGAGGCCATGAGAATATCATTAGTGACTTTCACCAGAGCTGTTTCAGTGCTATGATGAGCTCTAAAGCCAGACTGAAACTCTTCAAAAAGTTCATTATGGTGGAAGTGATCGCACACTTGGTGGCAACTACTTTCTCAAGAATTTTAGATCAGAAAGGAAGATTGGATATAGGTCTATAATTAACCAAGTCATCTGGGTCAAGAGACGGTTTCTTAAGCAGAGGTTTAATTACAGCAACCTTAAAAGCTTTAGGTACATATCCCTGTAACAGAGATAGATTAATCACATCTAGAATGGAGGAGGAGATCAAAGGGAATACCTCCTTAAATAACCTGGTTGGAACTGGATCTAACATACAAGTTGAAGGCTTAGATGAAGACAATAATTTAGCTAATTCAGAGAGTTCAACTGGATCAAAGCAGTCTAAACCCGGTTCAGATTCCATGACTACCTCAGGTACAATCGCGGATAGAGGAGTGCTTATGATCTTATTTTTAATAAGATCAATCTTATTTATAAAGAATCCCATAAAATCATTGCTGCTAAGAGCAGGTGGAATGGACGGTTCAACAGAGCTATGGCTCTGGGTGAGTTTGGCAACTGTATTAAAAAGAAAACTAGGATTATTCTTATTCTCCTCTATTAATGAGGAGAAGTATGCTGCTCTTGCTTTACAAAGGGTCCTCTTATACAGCAGTAAACCATTTTTCCAGACTAGGAAGGATTCTCGCAGGCCTGTGGAGCGATATTTTCTCTCCAGTTTCCTAGCATTTTGCTTCAAAGTACGCAGCTCTGCATTAAACCAAGGAGCCAGCTTTCTATTTTTAACGGTTTTCATTTTCAAAGGAGCTGCATTGTCTAAGGCAATACGCAGAGAACTAGCAACCCCATCAACAAAATCATCAACCTGTGAAGGGGAATAAGCTAAGCTTTTGCACTCTGCAGCACTGCTCAGTGACACAGAGCAGAGAGAAAGTGAAGCAGATTCTTTAAAATGTATAACTGCTCTATCTGATAAAGATCTACTAAAATGGAACCTTCTTTTACCAGGCTGGACAATCCAGTACCAGGCTGGACCATCCGGTACCAGGCGGGACCATCCGGTACCAGGCGGGACCATCCGGTACCAGGCTGGACCATCCGGTACCAGGCGGGCCCATCCGGTACCAGGCTGGACCATCCGGTACCAGGCTGGACCATCCGGTACCAGGCGGGACCATCCGGTACCAGGCTGGACCATCTGGTACCAGGCTGGACCATCTGGTACCAGGCGGGACCATCCGGTACCAGGCGGGCCCATCCGGTACCAGGCTGGACCATCTGGTACCAGGCTGGACCATCCGGTACCAGGCGGGACCATCTGGTACCAGGCTGGACCATCTGGTACCAGGCTGGACCATCTGGTACCAGGCGGGACCATCTGGTACCAGGCTGGTTCAGGATCAGAGTCTACCTGCTGAAGAGGCGGAGGTCTTTAGGGCAGGGGTGCCCAACCAGTCGATCGCGATCTACCAGTGGATCGCGGGCCAAGTTTCAGTCCATCGCAAGAAGTTTTACAATGAAGACCTTTTATGGCTATGACAAAAAAAAACGTTTTAAAAAACACTAATCAAATCATTGATCACGAGAGGCCAACGTCTATTTTCATAATAATAAAATGAAAAATAAAAAGTATGCAGGGAACCTTTTTTTCTGCATGCTGATTGCTGGGCATGGTTGCCACGGTTGCTAGGTTGTTACCAGCGCGAAGAGGAATCTGCAGAGATAATGAGATAATGACATCTATCACAGCTGATGGGGCTCCATCTATGGTTGGGTCACTGCTGGATTCGTTTCTCTGTTCAAGCTGTCTGAAACCTTCCCGGATTTTTGGATCAACCGCTGCATCATTCAGCAACAGCTGTGAGGCAGTATTTTAAATATGAAGCATGTCATGGACATTGCGATGAGGATCGCTTGCTCTGTTCGGGCCGGGAGTTTTCAGAGGCGTTTATTCCGTGCCCAGCTAGAGGAGGCAGGTGCAGACCACCTGATCTGCTGCTGCACACCGACGTCAGGCGGATGATCCTTGGAACTGAGTTGTTCTTCGATTCTATATAGAACAGACGAGGCGTGGAAACTTGTTCTGTATATTTATTTCCAAACTTCCACAGAACCTTTCAGTAGCTAGCTACATTCAGAACTGCCCTCTCGCTCTAGCCTCCAACCCGTGACGCAACGCGCCCCATTGCATGCTGGGTATTGGAGTTCAAGAGCTTTCCGGCTCATAACATCACAGGAACCTTTGCCCGAAATTAAAGAAACAGTCACCAACCCATTCTCCCGTATGTTACATCTTCACATCCACATAGTTTGCTTAGTATTTTCCTATTTTGCTGGGATGTTGTGTCAGATGGAGGAGGTGATCAGAGGAGCATCTCTGTTCTGAGATGATCACAGGTTCAGTCCTAGCTGCTCCTGCTGGGGCCCATTGATTAGCAGCTGCTTCCAACCAAAGCTGCTTCACTTCTGCTGAGAAAATGATCCAGGATGGAGAAGAAGCTCCATGCTGAACTGAATCTGTGATTGCTGTGATGGACGCGCACTAATGATGTCTCTGCTTCTGTCTCCTTGAACCCCAGTGGGCCTCAGCAGATGGCCGCTCACACTGAGCCTGGTTCTGCTGGAGGTTTCTTCATGTTCAAAGGGAGTTTTTCCTCTCCACTGTCGCTACAAGCATGCTTAGTGTGAGGGATTGCTGAAGAGTCAATGAGTCGATGCAATCAGCTTGTTTCCTTTGAACCTTTAATCTGACTGGATGATCTGGTTCCAACTCTTCACAAGTTTCTCTAGATGGAAGTCGCTCGTATTTTACTGATCCACCTTTTAATAACTTTAATAACATCTATAGAGCAGCAAACATAGAGTCAGGGTGTTATAGAAGATATCATATTAGATAGTCGAATATTTCAATGATTGAAATAGAGGTTCTGTGTAGTTGGAGGTTGTTCAATGATTGTTGTTTTCACTGACCTCCATGTTGCTGCTCACACACAGTTCAAATGTTTCAAAGCAACCAAACGGCCTGAAGAACTTTTCTCATCAAACCTCCGATCTATTCTAAGACTCCATTTAGCCTGCGTTATTAGAGCTGCAAATAGATATTTCTATTAGAACAGTTTGCCGAATAATAACTGGAAACATGACGTCTGACTGAACCATAACTGCAGACGGTCTTAGGAAGTGTCCTCAGCTCCTGTCCTGCCTATAGAGACTTCCTTCAGGAGGACAGCAGCCATTATGGTCAGTCAGACACGTCCCGACCCGAACAGTTCAGAGGGAGGACCAACTCCACCTTTATCACCAACCAGACGCTGCACATCTGCTCAGCAGAAGTTACAGGGAAAATGATTTTGATCTATTGGTTTCATTTTGGTCTTCTACCTGTACCCCCACCCAAACCCTGGCCGTTTATCGCTCCATATAGCCAATAATGAATTTTCCCAGTTTAATGCAGGCTGGATGTTCTCCTCAGACTGAATTACAGGCAGGACCCAGCAGTAACAATAACATCTAATAGGATTTGGAGACCTCTGGAGCCTTTCAACCATTTTCTCTTTCTTTCTGCAGCGACACACACACACCAGCAGGTCAGACTGACTGCCACATTTGTCTTCCCCCTGACAGGAGCATCAGGAAGCCGCCAGGCTGAGCTATTGTTTTTAGCTCCAGGGACAGTTCATAACCTCCGCCGCTCTGCAGAGACACCAGCTACACATGAAGGCTGCAGGAAGCTGCAACACCTTCAGCACAAACTTGTGTTCTGTAAGCCCCCACACAGGCCTCTGGTCCCGCTTTCACTGCTGATAAATGGCATTTATAAAAAAAGATTCTTTCCCTTCAGAGGGAAATGCAGGCATCCAGACAGTCAGCAGAACTTGTTGACTTGTTCTTAATGAAAGATGGCAGCTGCAGAGGATCAGAGTCCAGCAGAATCAAAGCCTTTGGCTAAAATTACCGCCTGTTTTTAAAGTCAAACCTGTTTTTTCTAATGTTGTGCATTATTATATTTCTATTCTTAGAAGAATTAGGATGTTTTAGTTGCTGACCTTGGATGTTTATGCTTTGCAGCAGATTTGATTTCCCTGGTTTTTGTCTTGGTCCTTGGATGATCCCCGCTGCCCGCTCTCTTCCATTGGATCCTGTTATCTCAGAGCTCTGCTGCGTTTCCTCCAACCAATGAAGGGCTCATCTCTTCACACATGGCATCAAATGAACTTACAGAGTATTTCATTCTAGATTAAAATGTCCATAAATTATCAGCTCAGTCCTCTAACAGCGCAGACTGGTGGTCTGTTAGGGAACAACGCTTTAAGCTGCTCAGTTCCTATAGAGCAGGTTTTAATAACACTATCAGAGGCAGCTGCTGCTCTCTGGAACAGCAGACGCTCAATGGTGGTGATTTCATCCAAATGATAGGTTATTTATTAACAGATGTTAATGAATAAAATCACTACAGCAGATTAGAATAGCTGCTGTGAAACTTCAACTGTGCCTTGAACCATTACATGGACACATTTCCAGCAGAACAAACATATCAACTATCAAAAACAAAAGCGTTGAAGAATCTATTAGAGGAATTGGGGCTGGTTGATATTTGGCGTGCAAAACACCCAAAGATCAGAGACTATACTCACTTCTCAAAGGTTCATAGAAGCCATTCAAGAATAGACTTCTTTTGTGTTTCCAAACAGGCGTCCCACAGAGTGGTGGATTGTCACATTGAACCTCAGACTATTTCAGACCATGGACCTATGATAATGTCTTTAAATATTGACCTGGAGAAACCTTTCAAGTTATGGAGATTGAATGTATCACTTTTAAATAACCCGGAGGCAATCCAATATATAAAAGACAAATTAAATTTCTTTTTAGATACTAATGATACGGAGGAGATTTCACCATCTACTCTATGGGACACAGCCAAAGCATAGCATTTCAATTAAGAAAATCACAGGCAAGTCGAACCGTTCAAAAAATTACCAGCCCAATATCTAAAAAACTAGTATCGCTTTCCAAAGAAATTGCAAATGCATTTTCAAAATATTATAGACAACTATATAATTCGGAGACTAATCCTAACAAATTAAATATAATTAGGCAATTTTTGCAACGAATTAATCTGAATAAACTTGACGAGGAGGAGGCTAAATCATTAGTGGGGACAATTACCGAAGAAGAGATAAAACTTGTTATAGGAAAGCTTCAGAATAATAAATCACCAGGAGCAGACGGATTCCCAGGAGAATTCTATAAATGCTTTCAGGCTGAGCTTATCCCACTCTTATGCAGAGTATTTAATCATGCTCTGGGCCACAAAGACCCACCTAAAACATGGGCAGAAGCAATTATTTCGGTTATACACAAAGAAGGTAAAGACCCCACACAATGCGCCTCTTATAGACCAATAAGTCTGCTGTGCAATGACGTTAAAATTTGAAGTGCCATCTTGTCCAAAAGACTACAAAAGATTATTAATAAACTTATCGATCCTGATCAGACAGGCTTTATACCCAATAGACTCGGAATAAATAATATCAGACGTACTCTAAATAAAATTTCAATTGGCCAACAAAGCCCTTATACATTCATGCTTCTTGGCCTAGATGCAGAGAAGGCATTCGATCGGGTGGACTGGTTATTCCTGAAGCAGGTCCTATTGAAGATGGGCTTTAATGAAAACTTTATTAGTTGGTTTGAGGTGCTGTACTCCAGTCCAACCTCTAGAGTGCGCACTAATGGTTATATGTCAGAAAAGAGGAACTCGTCAAGGTTGCTGCCTTTCACCAATCCTGTTTGCTATCAGCATAGAACCTTTAGCAGAATTAATAAGAACAGACACATCAATTCTAGGCATACCGGATAAAATCAGGACTCACAAAATATCACTGTATGCGGATGATGTTATTCTCTATATCAGAGACCCAATAACTTCTATACCAAATATTTTAAAATGTTTGAAGGACTTCGGTGTGGTCTCAGGATACAAAGTAAATGAATCAAAATCAGAGGCCATGATGCTGAGTGGCTCCTGGCCCTCAGAACTATCCAAATTAGTGAATTTCAACTGGTCACCTAACGGATTTCGATATCTGGGAATCAATATCACCACGGAGGTTTCCAAATTCTATACAGCAAATTTTGGGAAGCTATTGGACCAAATTCAAAAAGACTTAGACAGATGAGACATTTTACCACTTTCCTTTTTTGGAAGGATTGAAGCAATCAGAATGAATATTCTCCCTAGACTGCTGCATCTGTTTATGGCCCTTCCTATTTGGGTTCCAACAACAAAATTAAATAAAATGCAAAAAATGATTTCTACATTTATTTGGCAGAAGAGAAAGGCCAGAATAAAACTTACTCAACTGACTATTGGTAAACCTTATGGAGGTCTTAATGTACCAAACTTAAAATTATATTACTGGGCGGCACAATTACATGCAAGTGTAGGCTGGCTAACACAAAATAAAGAATTAACATGGCTGACATTGGAAGAGAGCGCAAGCCCTACATTTTCTCTACAGGCCCTGGTATTCTGCTCGACTGAAATCTGGAATAAATACAAAATTACAAATATATGGATGAAAAGCACTCAAAGGACTTTAAACATGATTAGAAAGAATATGAAAGCTCCCCAATCTATTTCCACAGCCTCAAGAATTTTGCATATAATAGACTTTAAACCAGGACAACAAGATCCAGGATTTCGAACCTGGCAAAACAAAAATTTTATTTTTATTGATGACTTGTTTGAAGGGGAGGTTCTGATGTCTTTTAACCAGATTAAGGAGAAGTACGGCTTGAACACGCCTGATTTTTATAGGTATTTACAACTGAGAAGTTACCTGATGTCCCACAACGAGTGGCCCCTTCTTCAGTCAGGGCCTACTGATTTAGAATTATTCTTTATAAAGACCACCAAAGAAAAAAAATACTGTGTGGAATCTACAAATGCTTACAGTCATGTCTGTGGAGGGCAGCTCCTGGGATAAAAGAAAGATGGGAACTGGAAATGAATGATGTGATTGAAGATGAAAAGAGGGAGCAAGTGTGTATAACTGGACATAAACTGACTAACAGTCCAACATAGAAAAATTTTTATTGGAAAATAATTGTCAGATATTTCAAAACTCTGTACATTATTTCCAAATTTGATCAAACTAAATCAAACCTGTGCTGGAGACAGTGCGGACTAGTTGGAGATCAGACTCATGTCTTTTGGGATTGCCCAAAGATTAAGAAATTCTGGGAGGGAATTAGAGAGGAAATTTCAAATATCTTGCATGCTGATATTGATTGGAAACCAATCTTTGTTCTGGGAATTCCACCAAATAATTTAAGTAAAGAAGAACAAACCTTATTTGGTATCCTTGTTCTCGTAGCCAAAAAAATTATAACAATATGTTGGTTTAAACCTTCACCCCCTACTGTAAATCAATGGAAAGAGAAACTAGTGAATGTTTATACGATGGAGAAAATAACAGCAAAATGAAACTGGTCCATTTTTTTTTTTTTTGGTATCCTATATGTATTTATATATATATATATATATTTTTTGGTATAATAATGATAAATAAGAAAAAGAAAAAGGGAAAAAAACATGGATCTTCAGCTTGCCGACCTGTTTGGTTGTTGTTACCCAATTTTTTGTATGGTTGTATTGACATTGTTGTTTCTGGCTTATTGTATGAATCATTGATTTTGAATATTGAGCTGATAAAATAAAGTCTTTTTTCAAAAAAAAAAAAAGAATAGCTGTTGTGAAACAATAAACTATAGAAACCAGCTGGTTCAGCAGGAGACCACTGCTCTGACTGAACGAACACTGATTCTGGTCCCCTAAAGAAAACCTGCTCTCTGTCTGACTGCTGTCAATCAGGGATCCTTCAGCACGTCGGCCAATCAGCATCCAGCAGCCAGTTTCAAGGCAGAGATCCTCTAGACCAAATGTAACCAATAAAAATCAGTCGAGGTACGAATAAAGAAAATCATCAACCAGTAAAGGTCCAGAGACATTTTAATTATAGTCTGTTACTTTAAACTGAATTTAACACTAAAATAAAATGAGGTCTTTATGCATCCATGTTATACAATGACTTTTTGAATAAAAATATATTTAAAAAAAGAGAAAATTTGAAAATCTGAATTGTTTTTTGATGTTGAGAACATCAATCTTTCAGTTTGGTTTATAGATAATTTCCTGATCCACATATTTTATATAACACCTGAACTGATGGTTTGGTGTTTTCTTTCTTTTTTCTGTCTTAATGCTGGCAGTGGGCTTTAGGCTGCCCTGCAAGGCTTTAAACCTGGGTTTAACCGGAGACTAAGCCATTCTCAAGCACATATCAAGGAGCTCATTCTGAGCCTGGATCCAGATTTATTGTTGATTCTGTTCATGGTGGAGAATCCTGCTTCACAGCAGCAGGTTGAGCCAAACATCCTCTAAATGTGCAGGGTCATCTTTGAGCACGCCATTTCACTTTTCTTTCACCAGTTCACCGCAGTTCTTCCAGCAGTCCACACTTTCTCTGCTCTCTTTTTCTCATGGTCTTCTCCTTCTTTCCCATCGCCCGGCTTGCCACAGGTTTGCCTGCTGTGTCTAAAAGTAGCAGCAGCGGCAACCCAGACTGACAGCTCATTGGCTCATTTGGATCACGTGCAGCCTGGAGCCGGACGCTCCCCAGGGCTTTACCGTATTAACAGGAGAAGAGGCGCAAGTAAAGTTAGACGCAGTCATCAGACAACATGCAGTAATTTATAAATGTTTTCAATCAGGTTAGGTCCGGTTTAGCCAGCAGGTGGGTCTGGATACAGATCGAGGTCCGCTAATTCCGTGACCTCTGACCTTGCATATCAGCCAATCAAAATCCAGCTTCATAGCAGAGATCTCTTCTGTCATTGATGATGTCACGGGCTCGGGACACGCAGCGCTGGGATGAAATGTCTTTAATGGAGGGAAGAGGAGCCCCCATGATCCTCTCTGCTGTTCTCACCTTCTTCCAGTCTGAGGCGCTGCAGCCTCCACACCACACAGTGAGACAGCTGCTCAGAACGCTCTCTACGGTGCTTCTGGAGAAGGTGGGGAGGATGGGGGGGGCAGGTGGGCTCTCCTCATCCTCCGCAGGAAGTCCAAGCGTTTCTGGGCCCTTTGGACCAGTGAGGTGGTGTTTCCAGTCCAGGTGAGGGTGTCTGTGATGAATGTGGTGCTGCTGACCACCTCTACAGCTGAGCTGTTGATGAGCAGTGGAGCGTGGTTAGGCCGCTTCTTCCTGAAGTCCACCATGATCTCCTTGGTCTTCTCCCCCTTCAGGATCAGGCTGTTATCTCTGCTCCACCAGCTGCTCCACCTCCTCTCTGTAGTCCAGGTCGTTGTCGTCTCTGATGAGGCCCACCACCGTGGTGTCGTCTGCAAACTTCACCGTGTGATCGGTGGTGAACCTGGGGGCGCAGTCGTGTGTCATCAGGGTGAACAGCAGGGGGCTCAGGACGCAGGCTGAGGGGAGGGGCTTAGACTGATGACATCAGAGGCGTTCTGTCCCACCCGGTCTGACTGAGGTCTGTTGGTGAGGAAGTCTAGCAGCCAATAGCAGAGGGGTGTATTGAATCCCAGCTGTTCCAGTTTGCCCATCAGATGCTGTGGGATGATGGTGTTGAAAGCTGAACTGAAGTCCAGGAACAGCATCCATCGTGGGTGTTCTTCTCCTCCAGGTGTGCCAGGCTCAGGTGGAGAGCAGCAGAGATGGCGTCCTCAGTGGAGCGGTTCCGTCGGTAGGCGAACTGGAACGGGTGGAATGTTGGCGGCAGACTGGAGAGGATGTGTTCTTTAACCAGCCTTTGGAAGCACTTCATCATGATGGGAGTCAGAGCGACAGGCCGCTAATCATTGAGGGAGGCGACCTGAGGCTTCTTTGGGACTGGAATAATGGAGGCAGACTGGAAGCATGCTGGCACTATGGATTGGTCCAGCCAGGTGTTAAAGATGTCTGTGAGGACACCAGCCAGCTGATCTGACCACTCCTTATACACCTGCCCAGGTATGTTATCAGGCCCTGGGGCCTTCCTTGGATTGACTCTCCTCAGAGTTTTCCTCACTTAAGGAAAACTCCTATTGTCATATGTTGCTGTAGGCTTGGAGATGTTCCAGTCAGAACATTCAAAGCAGTCCTGGAGTTTCTCCATGTCGCCCTCAGACCACATTCTGACCTCCTTTAACTGTAGTTTAGCCCTGATTAGCTGGGGCCTGTATGCAGGAATTAGCATGACAGAGAGGTGATCTGATGACCCGAGGTGGGGGCTGCTCTGAATGGATCTTGGATGTTAGAGTAAACCAGGTCTTCACCCAAGTGTCTAAGACACGTGACCAGAGATCAGATGACACAACTACAAAGTCGATCATTGACCTCCAGCCTTGGGTGTCCTGGACATGCCTACATGCACTTACAGACGGCCTTGTGCTGGAACATTGTGTTCGCAATGGACAAACTGTGATTAGTCCAATAACAGAAAACCGCTCGAGTTCAGACCGGGGAGGCCGTACCTACCGATCACACCTATCCAGGTCTTACTGTTGCTGTCCATGTGGATGTTGAAGCCCCCAGTAGAAAAATGGAGTCCCCAGTTGGAGCACCATCTAGTACTGTTCCCAAGCACTCGATGAAGGCCAGGTACACCGATGTTGGCCCCATAGGCCAAGACAACAGTGAGAGACCTTTCCCCAAGCCAAAGGCGTAGGGATGCGACCCTCTCATTCAACGGGTTGAACACCAACACGTGATGACTGAGATGGGGGCCACGAGCAAGGCCACACCAGCTCGCCGCCTCTCCCCACAGGCAGCACCAGGGAAGTGGAGCGTCCAAGCTGTGCGTAGAGGTGAGCCCGACAACAGCCAGGTTGATCCAGGGCTTGTAACTCTCAACCTCCCGCCCAAGCCCAGTCACCAGTCGCCACCCAATCCTCTCAGCACCTGAGACCTTCGGATCCCTTTGCAGGAGGTGGGTCCAGGAGGGCGGGCCGATGTCTCCTGCATTCGAACCCCAAACCCAGGCCTGGCCCCAGGGTGGGGCCCTGGCTCCGCCATACCGAGCGAGATCATGGTCCTAGGTTTAATTCTATTCATAGTGGTCTTGTGAGCTGCTCTTAGTCTGACCCGTCACCTAGGACCTTTCTGCCATGGGAGACCCTACCAGGGGCATAACGCCCCGGACAATATAGCTCCTAGAATCATTCGGACACTCAAACAACCCCACCATGTTAAGGGGGCAGCTCGCAGGGTGCGGATGTATTTAAGAGTCCAGAAAATACATTTTGTGACTTTTATTCTCTGTTAATTTTCACTCCCAGCTTTACTAAGGACTTCTTTTGAAGTCCTTTGAAGAGGTAGAAAATTAGCCTCCCCCTAAAGGGTAAAGGTAAGAATATGCTGTTTCTGAGTGCTAACTGAATACATTTACTCAAACATTATTAGTGTATCTATTTAGAATGGCAATAAACATCAGGTATAGTCAAGTTAGCGTATATAACCATAAAAACCAGTCGTTGCATGTTGACCGTAGACTGGGCTCAGACCCAGCAACGTTTTCCTAATTCTCCTGACTTTTCCACAGGAATCCAACCAGTAACCCAACATGCCTGCTCAGCTGATGGGATCAGATCGACTCACCACCCTATTTGCTGACTTTTCAAACAGAGGAGGAAACGTAATTGTGATGCCTGAAGAAAGAAACTCCTTTTAGACATTGCAGTAGTTGTTCTCTTGGGATTGCTGCAGCAGAGCGTTTACATCCTGCTGATGTAATGCCCTGAATCTTTCATTATGTTTTATTAGATATATGTGCTGCTGTGAATACAAGCTGCGGTGGTGAGAATTGACCTTTCTAATCTAATTAATATGATATTTGATACGTAGGGCACACTTTGAAATGATTTACATGCATTGCATTTACTATCCACCAAGATCATCATTCAGGAGATCGTCTGCATACGGTGACATCAGCGTGTGAAATGAATCCTGCAAGGCTTCTGCCATGCTTTCAGGGCTCCATGATGTTATAGTATGAAGATAAAACCACTCAGAGAATCAGTTTTGTTTAAGCGCAGGTGAGCAGGTATGTCTGATCTATGTCCCAGAGAGCCACTGCGCTTTTAACTGATCTGAACTATCAGTAGAAATGAGCTAAATGACAGTCTAATAAAAAGGACACAGAGCTTGATTCACCCACAGGTTTAATTACATTTACTGTTCACCAGGTTTGGATTTGTACAGTTTTATCCTTTTATAAAATACAGCGATATAGTTTCAGTGTTTGTAGAATAGATAACATGTTGGTGGAAAAGAAGGGCGGGGCTTCCTGCGTCCTCCAAATCCAGGGTCCTACTTCACACCTTTACTTCTCAGGACATTTTTCAGCATCTTCAGGTATTCCTTATCAGGGTAGCCATCACTGTAAAACAAGCATTAGGAAAAGGTTGCTAAGTGTTGCTGTTTACACATCGGACATCTTTTTGGTGTAACTTTAGGCGCAGATAGGATCCGTTTAAATCTGCTGCTTTTAACGAAAAAACCTCAGGGGGGGAAACATAAATTGGCCTACATTCGTAAAAAAAGGAAAACCGGGGGACCTCAAAAGCCCCAGTTTTTAGTCGGCCACCCCTTTTTAAATTAATGTAGGATTAGTAAAAAAAGGTTTGTTGCTATGGCGAGGGGGGCCGGCACCCCATATTTATTTTTTTAAAGGTAAAGGGTTTGGGGAACGGGGACGGTAATGATGGGGGTTTTTTATAAAAATAAATAAAAAAACATTAACCCCTTAAACAAATGATTGGTAAAAACTTGTAAAGGGTTTCCCTCTTTTCCCTCCATAGATGAGTCTGTATTCGGGGAAGGAGCTGCGGGAAAACGAAGGGGGTCTGTTTCCCTGGGGGCCTCGGGAGGGGGGCCCATTTTCCTGAACCCGGGATTTGGGAAAAATTCCCAACATTTAATCCTTTTTAAACCCAGTTTCTTTTTCTTTTCCCACCCGTTTAAAAAATTTTAAAAAATAAAGCGGGAAAAAAACCTGTTAAAAAAAACATTTTCTAGAAATATTTTAAAATTTTCCCTAATATTTATCAAAAAGGTTTTTAAAAACCCACCCCTTTTTTCATTTTCATTTTTTGGAGGGGGACTGGTTTTTGTTTTTGCATCTTCCCCCAACCCCTCTTTTGCTGTTTTTGTGGTTTTTTTTTCCTCCGGGGGGGGAAAATTGGGTCGGGTTTTGTCGGCTTTCTATGAAAAAATCTGTTTTTAAATTTAAATTTTTTGGGGTTTAAAAGGAATTTTAAATATTTTTTTTAATGATGCCCATCTATCCAATAAAGGGGAAAGGTCATTGTTTTTTATTTAAAAGCCAGGGAAAACATGTTTTCTGAAATCCATAAGAAAGCTCCAACAGAAATTTGAGGGTTTTCTTTAGGGTTTTCTAAGTTTCTTTATGTTTCTTTTTTGGTCTTTTAGGGCTTTTTGTAGCCCAAAAAAAAAATCCATCTCGGGCCTCCACCATATCATCTCCACTTTTTAAAAACACCCCAAACAGAGTTTTTAAGCTGCAAATTAAATTTTGAAATTAAAGTTTTTTGGAAAGAAGGCTTTTCTTTTTTCACTTTTTTCATATTCTAAATTTTTTTCATTTAAATTTTGCAGTTATTTTTCCCAAAAAACAATTCAGTGCTGCCCCCTATAGGTTGAAAGACGGTGATGAGTTTTCCTTTTTTGGTTTTTAAAATTAAATGGGATTTTTTTTGATTTTTCCCGCCCAAAAATGGAAGGGATTTCAAAAGGGGGGGTTTTTTTCTACCAATGGAAAAATGGGAGGGGCTGATTTTTCCAAAAAGGAAAATGGGAAAGGGCTGGGGTTTTTTCCAAAAAAGGGAAATGGGAGGTTCTGAATTTTTCCAAATGGAACTGGGGAAAGGGCTTTATTTTTTAAACCAAAATGGAAAAAAAGGAAAGGGGCTGATTTTTCCAACTGGGAAAAAAATGGGAGGGCTGGGTTTTCCAAAAATGGAAAAATGGAAGGGGCTTTATTTAAACCCAAATGGGGGGAAATAGGAGGTTGATTTTTTCCAAAAAAGGAAAATAGGGGGTTGATTTACCAATGGAACTGGGGGGGTTTTGATTTTTTCCAACTGGAAAATGGAAAGGTTTGATTTTCCAATGGAACTTGGGGAAAGGGCCCGAAATTTTCCAAAAATTTGGGAAATAAGGGAAAGGGCTGGGGTTTACCAAAAAAGGGAATGGGGAGGTTCCTTTTATTTTTCCAACTTTAAAATGGGAGGTCCCGATTTACCAACTTTGGAAAAAGGGAGGTTTTTGATTTTACCAACTGGGGTCTGGGGGGGGGGGATTTTCCAACTGGAAACTGGAAGGGTTTTGTTTTTTCCAAAACTGGGAAAAATAGGAGGGGCTTTATTTAAACCCCTTTTGGGGGGGAAAATGGGAGGTCGAATTTTTCCAAAATTGGGGAAAAAGGGGGGGGTCCCGAAATTTTCCCAAAATGGGAAAATGGGAGGTCTGATTTTTCCAACTGGGAATTGGGGGGGTCTGATTTACCAAAAATGGAACTGGGAGGTTTTGATTTACCAAATGGGGAAATGGGGAAAGGGTTTTAAATTTTCCCAAAATGGAAAAATGGGAGGGGTTTTTATTTTTCCAAAATGGAAAAAAAAAATGGGAGGTTTTGATTTTTCCAAAAATGGAAAAAAGGAAGGGGCTGATTTACCAAAATGGAAAATGGGGAAAGGTTTTTTGATTTTACCAACTGGAACAGGGGAGGGGCTGATTTACCAAAAATGGAAATGGAAAAGGGCTGATTTTCCAAAGGAAAAAGGGAAAAGGTTTTGATTTTTCCAAATGGAATTTGGGGGGGGGTTGATTTTACCAAAAGGGAAAATGGGAGGTCTGGGTTTACCAACTGGAAAAAAATGGAAGGGGGTTGGGTTTACCAACTGGAAAATTAAAGGGGGTCTGGGTTTCCAACTGGGAAAAAGGGGGGGTCTGATTTACCAACTGGAAAAATGGGAGGTCTTTATTTACCAAAAATGGAATGGGAGGGGCTGATTTTTCCAAAATGGAAAAAGGAAGGTCCGGGTTTTTTTCCAAAAATGGAAAAAATGGGGGGGTTGATTTTCCAAAAATGGAAAATGGGGAAAAATCTGATTTTTCCCCCTGGAACTTTGGAAAGGTCTGGGTTTACCAAAAATGGAAAAATGGGAGGTTTTGGGTTTACCAAAATGGGAAAAAAAGGAAGGTCAAAAAATTTACCCAAAAAGGGAAAAATGGGAGGTCTGATTTTTCCAAAAAACTGGAAATATGGGAAAAATTTGAATTTTTCCAACTGGAAAAATGGGAAAGGTTTTTTTATTTACCAAAAATGGAACTGGGGGGTCCCGAATTTTTCCAAATGGGGCTGGGAGGTCCCGATTTACCCCAACTGGGGAAAAAAGGAAAGGGCTGGGTTTACCAACTGGGGGAAATGGGGAAGGGTTTGATTTACCCCCAAATGGGGGAAAAAAGGGGAGGTTGAATTTTAACCAAAATGGGACTGGGAGGGGCTGAAATTTTCCCCAAATGGAAAAATGGGGGGGTTGGGTTTCCAATGGAAAATGGAAAGGTTCTGATTTTTCCAATGGAAAAAAAGGGGGGGGTCTGATTTTCCAAAATGGGAAATGGGAGGTCTGATTTACCAAAATGGAAAAATGGGAGGGGCTGGGTTTAAACCAAAATGGAAAAAAGGAAAAGGTTTTATTCCCCCAATTGGGGAAAAGGGAGGTTTGATTTACCCAAAAATTTGGAAACTGGGGGGTCTGATTTTTTCCCCAAAATGGGAAAAGGGGGGGTTTGATTTTTCAAACTGGGGAAAAGGGGAAAGGGCTGATTTAAACCCAAATGGGAAAAGGGGGGGTCGATTTTTCCAACTGGGAAAATGGAAAGGGCCTTTTATTTACCAACTGGGAAAATGGGAGGTTTGATTTTAACCCAAATGGAAAAATTTGGGGGGTTCTGATTTAAACCCAAATGGGAAAATGGAAAGGGTTTATTTACCAACTGGAATGGGGGGGTCTGATTTACCAACTGGGAACTGGAAAGGGGGTTTTATTTACCAAAAATGGGACTGGGGAAGGGGCTGATTTTTCCAAATGGGGAAATGGGAAAGGGTTTTATTTACCAAAAGGATACTGGGAAAAGGCTTTTGGGTTTACCAAACTGGGGAAAATTTGGGGGGTTGATTTACCCAAAAAGGGAAAAAGGGAGGTCTGAAATTTTCCAAACCCGGAAAAAAATGGAAGGGGCTGATTTACCCAAAAATGGGAAAAAAGGGGGGGTCTGATTTACCAACTGGAACTTTGGGAGGTCGGGTTTACCAAAATGGAAAAATGGGGGGGGTTTGTTTTTCCAACCCGGGGAAAATGGAAGGGGCTGATTCCCCCAACTGGAAAAAAGGGAGGTCTGAAATTTTCCAAACCCGGGAAACTGGGAGGTCTGATTTACCAACTGGAACAGGGAGGTCTGATTTACCAACTGGAACTGGAAGGTCTGATTTACCAACTGGAACTGGGAGGTCTGATTTACCAACTGGAACTGGAAGGTCTGATTTACCAACTGGAACTGGGAGGTCTGATTTACCAACTGGAACTGGAAGGTCTGATTTACCAACTGGAACTGGGAGGTCTGATTTACCAACTGGAACTGGGAGGTCTGATTTACCAACTGGAACTGGAAGGTCTGATTTACCAACTGGAACTGGAAGGTCTGATTTACCAACTGGAACTGGGAGGTCTGATTTACCAACTGGAACTGGGAGGTCTGATTTACCAACTGGAACTGGGAGGTCTGATTTACCAACTGGAACTGGGAGGTCTGATTTACCAACTGGAACTGGGAGGTCTGATTTACCAACTGGAACTGGGAGGTCTGATTTACCAACTGGAACTGGGAGGTCTGATTTACCAACTGGAACTGGGAGGTCTGATTTACCAACTGGAACTGGGAGGTCTGATTTACCAACTGGAACTGGGAGGTCTGATTTACCAACTGGAACTGGGAGGTCTGATTTACCAACTGGAACTGGGAGGTCTGATTTACCAACTGGAACAGGGAGGTCTGATTTACCAACTGGAACTGGAAGGTCTGATTTACCAACTGGAACTGGGAGGTCTGATTTACCAACTGGAACTGGGAGGTCTGATTTACCAACTGGAACTGGGAGGTCTGATTTACCAACTGGAACAGGGAGGTCTGATTTACCAACTGGAACTGGAAGGTCTGATTTACCAACTGGAACTGGGAGGTCTGATTTACCAACTGGAACTGGAAGGTCTGATTTACCAACTGGAACTGGAAGGTCTGATTTACCAACTGGAACTGGGAGGTCTGATTTACCAACTGGAACTGGGAGGTCTGATTTACCAACTGGAACTGGGAGGTCTGATTTACCAACTGGAACTGGAAGGTCTGATTTACCAACTGGAACTGGAAGGTCTGATTTACCAACTGGAACTGGGAGGTCTGATTTACCAACTGGAACTGGGAGGTCTGATTTACCAACTGGAACTGGGAGGTCTGATTTACCAACTGGAACTGGGAGGTCTGATTTACCAACTGGAACTGGGAGGTCTGATTTACCAACTGGAACTGGGAGGTCTGATTTACCAACTGGAACTGGGAGGTCTGATTTACCAACTGGAACTGGGAGGTCTGATTTACCAACTGGAACTGGGAGGTCTGATTTACCAACTGGAACTGGGAGGTCTGATTTACCAACTGGAACTGGGAGGTCTGATTTACCAACTGGAACTGGGAGGTCTGATTTACCAACTGGAACTGGGAGGTCTGATTTACCAACTGGAACTGGGAGGTCTGATTTACCAACTGGAACTGGAAGGTCTGATTTACCAACTGGAACTGGGAGGTCTGATTTACCAACTGGAACTGGGAGGTCTGATTTACCAACTGGAACTGGAAGGTCTGATTTACCAACTGGAACTGGGAGGTCTGATTTACCAACTGGAACTGGGAGGTCTGATTTACCAACTGGAACTGGGAGGTCTGATTTACCAACTGGAACTGGGAGGTCTGATTTACCAACTGGAACTGGGAGGTCTGATTTACCAACTGGAACTGGGAGGTCTGATTTACCAACTGGAACTGGGAGGTCTGATTTACCAACTGGAACTGGGAGGTCTGATTTACCAACTGGAACTGGGAGGTCTGATTTACCAACTGGAACTGGAAGGTCTGATTTACCAACTGGAACTGGAAGGTCTGATTTACCAACTGGAACTGGGAGGTCTGATTTACCAACTGGAACTGGGAGGTCTGATTTACCAACTGGAACTGGAAGGTCTGATTTACCAACTGGAACTGGGAGGTCTGATTTACCAACTGGAACTGGGAGGTCTGATTTACCAACTGGAACTGGGAGGTCTGATTTACCAACTGGAACTGGAAGGTCTGATTTACCAACTGGAACTGGAAGGTCTGATTTACCAACTGGAACTGGGAGGTCTGATTTACCAACTGGAACTGGGAGGTCTGATTTACCAACTGGAACTGGGAGGTCTGATTTACCAACTGGAACAGGGAGGTCTGATTTACCAACTGGAACTGGGAGGTCTGATTTACCAACTGGATCTGGGAGGTCTGATTTACCAACTGGAACTGGGAGGTCTGATTTACCAACTGGAACTGGGAGGTCTGATTTACCAACTGGAACTGGGAGGTCTGATTTACCAACTGGAACTGGGAGGTCTGATTTACCAACTGGAACAGGGAGGTCTGATTTACCAACTGGAACTGGGAGGTCTGATTTACCAACTGGATCTGGGAGGTCTGATTTACCAACTGGAACTGGGAGGTCTGATTTACCAACTGGAACTGGGAGGTCTGATTTACCAACTGGAACTGGGAGGTCTGATTTACCAACTGGAACTGGGAGGTCTGATTTACCAACTGGAACAGGAAGGTCTGATTTACCAACTGGAACTGGGAGGTCTGATTTACCAACTGGAACTGGGAGGTCTGATTTACCAACTGGAACTGGAAGGTCTGATTTACCAACTGGAACTGGAAGGTCTGATTTACCAACTGGAACTGGGAGGTCTGATTTACCAACTGGAACTGGGAGGTCTGATTTACCAACTGGAACTGGGAGGTCTGATTTACCAACTGGAACTGGCAGGTCTGATTTACCAACTGGAACTGGAAGGTCTGATTTATGTGAACTTGTGAACTATTGTCTCATTCGAGTAAATAAAGGCTTCACTGTACCTGGACTTCATCAAGGATTTTCCATTTCTGTCTTTCATCATGAGCTTCTATTGTGGAGGATCTTTGAATTGTCACATTGAGCAAAATGCAGAATCATTTTCTCTTATTTTACTCACGGTCTGCTTCCCTCTCCTTCCGGTTGGGTTTTTAATGGAACAGCAGCTGTTGTGATGACATCTTTTCCATTTTCACCGGGAGCAATAGCGAAGAGCAGTTGCTGGTTGAAAGCCTTTTCCAGTAACTTCAGGACACTGTTGCCCTCATTGTTGTCAGGCAGGTAGGAGGACAACCGGCTCTCTGCATACGGCCGGCCAGGGTTTGGATGTTTCTCCTTCAGGGAGCATAAATAAGGTTTGATGTTTAGGTAATCTTCCATTAATCTCAGCATTTACCGCCAATCAAGGACAATCTCTACAAATCTGTTCAGTTCACTGAACATTTTATTAAACTAATCACAGATAATAAAGTAAACCTAAATATCTACATATAGTTTTCTCATGTATATTTATGAGTTTTTTCTCCCAAACATAGTGAGACAAACTGTTATCGCCTTCTTTGCAGAGCATTTCCACAGTGATCCTAGCCCTAAGCATCCTCCGTCCGGCTTCATACCTGAACTCAATTCACACCTTAGACCGAAACATGACCCATGACCCTAAAACAGCAATTCCCATCATGGGGTCCAGGCATCGGGCCCAACAAGGAGCAGTTGGTCCCCGCAAGTTAGACTTAAGTGTCTTAAGAAATTTAGTTTGGAACAGCTCTCTGGACAATTTCATCGTTTGTTTTTAAAGTGCAGCCTTGAAAAATAGTAAAAAATATATAAAAACAGTTCATATATACATATGACTGTAAATGTACAGTTCTAACATTTTCATTTATATATTTTATTATGAAAAATATAATAGATATAATAAAATACATACAATAACCCATTTTACAAAACATTCATCAGTGTGATGGCGGTGGGGAAGAAGCTGCTGCAGAACCTGCTGGTCCTGCATTGAATGCTGGGAAGCCTCTTCCCAGAGGGCAGCAGGGAGAACAGTCCATGGTGGGGGGGTGAGGGGTCATTGATGATGTCACGGGACACGCAGCGCTGGGATGAAATGTCTTTAATGGAGGGAAGAGGAGCCCCCATGATCCTCTCTGCTGTTCTCACCTTCTTCCAGTCTGAGGCGCTGCAGCCTCCACACCACACAGTGAGACAGCTGCTCAGAACGCTCTCTATGGAGCTTCTGGAGAAGGTGGGGAGGATGGGGGGTGGCAGGTGGGCTCTCCTCATCCTCCGCAGGAAGTCCAAGCACCTGGGTGTTCTTCTCCTCCAGGTGTGCCAGGCTCCGGTGGAGAGCAGCAGAGATGGCGTCCTCAGTGGAGCGGTTCCGTAGGTAGGCGAACTGGAACGGGTGGAATGTTGGCGGCAGACTGGAGACGATGTGTTCTTTAACCAGCCTTTGGAAGCACTTCATCATGATGGGAGTCAGAGCGACAGGCCGCTAATCATGGAGGGAGGCGACCTGAGGCTTCTTTGGGACTGGAATAACGGAGGCAGACTGGAAGCATGCTGGCACTATGGATTGGTCCAGCCAGGTGTTAAAGATGTCTGTGAGGACACCAGCCAGCTGATCTGACCACTCCTTATACACCTGCCCAGGTATGTTATCAGGCCCTGGGGCCTTCCTTGGGTTGACTCTAATAAGATCACCTGTGTCCAGGTTTAGTGCCTCCTCCCCCTGATGGGGAACAGCTTTCACTGCTGGAGGCTGTTTAGTGCCTCAAACCTTCCAAAGAAGTTGTTCAGTTCATTTAGGAGGTCAGTGTTTGCTGCATGATGTTCTCTTTGATGCTGACGTCCTCAATGCATTTGTTGATGTAAGCTGACACAGTCATGGCATACTCAATATTTCATAATATTTCACATCAATATTTAATAAGTTGTCATATATCATATGCGGCGGGGGGGTCTCTGTTCCCATGCATAGAGATGTCTGTGGCATGCACTGACCTAACATAGACCTACGTAATCCTACAATAACATGATATTAACAGTTGATTTATTAAAAATGCTTTTCAGTAAAAGTCAACAGCAATAACTCCAATAACAAACGATAATTTTATTCAAAATGCATTTATTAAAAATGCTTAACGATTCCCGTACTGAATGAATAGCACAATGAAAGAAATAATGTCTCATCTAAACATCCCTCACTTAACAATAAAAGTTAACAATAACTCTCAACTCCCAATAACAGATGATACTCAGCCTCAGCAATGGACGAAATAATGTCTGTTCTGTAGGATATTGGAAAAAATAGATTAACAAATCAGCTAATTAACAAAAAATACCTCTTTTGTAGCAAAAATAACTCAAAATGTACCAAAAACGAACAAACATATCAATAGACTATCTTTACTTTCGGTGTCCAGGTGGCTTTTCAGATTCCTTTCACCTCCATTGGACACGGAGACATATGTGCCTGCTTTGCACGCTGTGCACAAGGCCTCCCGTTTGTCTCGATCCGGTCTGGAAGCGGGAAACTCTTTAGTAAATCGTCGGTAAACATACATTTGTTTGGCGTACTGACAGCCACACTATCTATATTCTGATTAAGAACAGGGCTGCCCGCACTGACGCGGCTCAGAGATTACGTCACACGCAGCGCGGTGCGCAGGGCCCTAGTTCCTGTACATTTAATGGTCCAATGAAGGTAATTTAAAAAATCAGGACATTTCATCACTTTCTAAAAAAAACCCGAGACGCCCGGGACAGGACGTGAAATACGGA
The DNA here is from genome assembly GCF_016077235.1 of Cyprinodon tularosa. NCBI lineage: Eukaryota > Metazoa > Chordata > Actinopteri > Cyprinodontiformes > Cyprinodontidae > Cyprinodon > Cyprinodon tularosa. Next base: position 115,388 of record NW_024037990.1, on the reverse strand, counting down.
CGCTTGGTCACCCTAGGTTTAGCCCTGATCAGCTGGGGCTAATATGCAGGGATAAGCATGACAGAGAGGTGATCTTTAGACCCGAGGTGGGGCGGGGGGGCACATAAACAGCAGTAATGCTAACCACACTGAACTCTCTGGGCAGATAGAACGGCCTGCAGTTAACAGTCAGAAACTCCATGTCTGCAGAGCAGAAGCTGGAGACTGATCTAGCATTTTTACACCAGCTGTTGTTGACGTAAACACAGAGCCCGCCCCCCAAGTCTGACCACTTAGTTCTTTGTTCCTATCGGCTCGGTATAGCATTAGCCCCCGCAGGCTAATAGCATTGTCCGGTATTGCAGGATGCAGCCATGACTCCGTCAGAATGATGGAGCAGCAGTTACTAATCTCCTTCTTTGATGAGAGTTCAATTCAATTCAATTCAATTCAGTTTATTTATATAGCGCCAAATTCACAACACATGTCATCTCAAGGCACTTTACAGTTCAACCAGATCATACAGTCAAATTGATACAAAGTTTTCTATCTAAGGAAAACCAGTTGATTGCATTGACTCATTGACTCAAATACAATCCCCCACACTAAGCATGCTTGTAGCGACAGTGGAGAGGAAAAACTCCCTTTTAACAGGAAGAAACCTCCAGCAGAACCAGGCTCAGTGTGAGCGGCCATCTGCTGAGGCCGACTGGGGTTCAAGGAGACAGAAGCAGACATAGAAAAAGAAGCATAGATACAAAAGGCAACTGTCAACCAGCTCCACAGGCGGCCCCGTCCAGGAAACACACAGCCAGGCAGACGAGCTCCGAGCCAGCTCCCATGTCAGAGGATGAAGAGAGCACATCCAGTTAGTCACAGTCAGAGAAACAGGACTACACTGGAAAACAGGCCAAGCTCCAACATCTAGAAACAAAGGTGTTGATGGCAGCAGCACAGCTGATATTTCTCTCCAGGATGGAGTCACAGCCAAACAGGAACAGACCAGATGAAGCTACTATGAGAAAAAGCAGAGAGAGCAGAACGTTAGAGATTGAACTAACAGATTCTGCAGAGTGGGAGAATAGAGATAGAATGAAGCAGAATGATGAAATGGGGGTCCCTATGTCCTCCAAAAGTCTAAGCCTATAGCAGCATAACTATAGAGATAGATCAGGATAACCTGAGCCACCCTAACTATAAGCTTTATCAAAAATGAAAGTTTTAAGCCTAGCCTTAAAAGTAGACAGGGTGTCTGCCTCACGGACTAAAACTGGTAGTTGGTTCCACAGGAGAGGAGCCTGATAACTAAAAGATCTGCCTCCCATTCTACTTTTAGAAATTCTAGGAACCACTAGTAAACCTGCAGATTGAGAGCGAAGTGCTCTGTTAGGAACATAAGGAACAATCAGATCTCTGATATCAGATGGAGCTTGGCCATTTAAGGCTTTATATGTGAGAAGGAGGATTTTAAATTCTATTCTTGAATTAACAGGAAGCCAATGAAGAGAAGCCAGGATAGGAGAGATATGATCTCTCTTTTTCATTTTCATTAGAACTCTGGCTGCAGCATTTTGGATCAGCTGAAGGCTTTTAACTACAGTTTGTGGACTTCCTGATAGTAAAGAATTACAATAGTCCAGCCTTGAAGTAACAAATGCATGGACTAGTTTCTCAGCATCACCCCTGGACAGGATATTTCTAATTTTTGCAATGTTCCTCAGATGAAAGAAGGAAATTCTAGAAACCTCTTTGATATGGGATTTAAATGACAGGTCCTGATCAAAAATAACACCAAGATTTTTTACTTTATTATCTGAAATCAGTTTAATCCCATCCAAATGAAGTGACTGGCTAATCAGCTTTCTTTTTCAGAGACTCTGGTCCAAAGACTATAACTTCTGTTTTGTCTGCATTCAGAAGCAGAAAGTTAAGAGTCATCCAGGTTTTTATGTCTTCAAGACATGCCTGTAATCTATGTAATGGGTTAGCTTCATCTGGATTTATAGACAGATATAGCTGGGTATCATCAGCATAACAGTGGAAATTAATCCCATGCTGTCTAATAATTCTACCAATTGGGAGCATGTATAAAGTAAAGAGAATTGGTCCTAGCACTGATCCCTGTGGTACTCCACAGGTAACCTTTGAGCGTGTTGAAGATCTATCATTAACATGAACAAACTGAATTCGATCAGATAGATAAGATTTAAACCAGTCTAGTGCTGTTCCTTTAATTCCAACAAAATATTCAAGTCTTTCTAAAAGAATATTATGGTCAACTGTATCAAATGCAGCACTAAGATCCAACAGGACGAGCACAGATACAAGTCCATTATCTGAGGCCATGAGAATATCATTAGTGACTTTCACTAGAGCTGTTTCAGTGCTATGATGAGCTCTAAAGCCAGACTGAAACTCTTCAAAAAGTTCATTATGGTGGAAGTGATCGCAAACTTGTTTGGCAACTACTTTCTCAAGAATTTTGGATAAGAAAGGAAGATTGGATATAGGTCTATAATTGACCAAGTCATCTGGGTCAAGAGACGGTTTCTTAAGCAGAGGTTTAATTACAGCAATCTTAAAAGCTTTAGGTACATATCCCTGTAACAGAGATAGATTAATCACATCTAAAATGGAGGAGGAGATCAAAGGGAATACCTCCTTAAATAACCTTGTTGGAACTGGATCTAACATACAAGTTGAAGGCTTAGATGAAGACAATAATTTTGCTAATTCAGAGAGTTCAACTGGATCAAAGCAGTCTAAACCCGGTTCAGATTCCATGACTACCTCAGGTACAATCGCGGAGAGAGGAGTGCTTATGATCTTATTTTTAATAAGATCAATCTTATTTATAAAGAATCCCATAAAATCATTGCTGCTAAGAGCAGGTGGAATGGACGGTTCAACAGAGCTATGGCTCTGGGTGAGTTTGGCAACTGTATTAAAAAGAAATCTTGGATTATTCTTATTCTCCTCTATTAATGAGGAGAAGTATGCTGCTCTTGCTTTACAAAGGGTCCTCTTATACAGCAGTAAACCATTTTTCCAGACTAGGAAGGACTCTCGCAGGCCTGTGGAGCGATATTTTCTCTCCAGTTTCCTAGCATTTTGCTTCAAAGTACGCAGCTCTGCATTAAACCAAGGAGCAAGCTTTCTATTTTTAACGGTTTTCATTTTCAAAGGAGCTGCGTTGTCTAAGGCAATACGCAGAGAACTAGCAACCCCCTCAACAAAATCATCAACCTGTGAAGGGGAATAAGCTAAGCTTTTGCACTCTGCAGCACTGCTCAGTGACACAGAGCAGAGAGAAAGTGAAGCAGATTCTTTAAAATTTATAACTGCACTATCTGATAAAGATCTACTAAAATTGAACCTTCTTTTGGGGGAGGAGAACTCTGTTAAAGTAATCCTGAAGGTTATTAGAAAGTGGTCAGAGAGGACAGGGTTGTGAGGAAATACTGTTATTTCTTCACATTCTATGCCGTATGTCAGCACAAGATCCAAAGTATGAAGATGAGAATGTGTGGGACTATTCACATTTTGAACAAAGCCAATAGTGTCTAAGATAGCATTAAAGGCTGCTCTTAAGCTATCGCCTTCAATGTCAGCATGGATGTTAAAATCTCCCACTATGATGACCCTGTCAGTATTTAATACCAAATCAGAAAGGAACTCTGAAAACTCATCTAAAAATTCAGAGTAAGGACCTGGTGGACGATACAAAGTTACAAAAAGAAGGGGTTTTTTTCTTGTTTTGAAATGGGGGATCGGGGAAATTAAGGGTTAAATTTTTAAAAAAGATTTGTGGTATTAATTTTTTTGGGGGAGTAATCGAAAGTCAAATTTGGGAGATTTTTTTGGAAAAACTCCTCCTCCCCCCCAGAACTTTGGGGATGTAAAAATTTTAAAATAGTTTTAAAGGGGTTTGCCTCATTTATGCTCACTTAACCCCTCTTGCTGCACCCGGTTTTTGTAAGGAAAAAAAAGTCAATGTGTTTAATCACAAACAAGCCATTAATAGTAGACTTTTAGGGGGAAAAGCGATCTTATTTTTAAAACAGACCTTTTTTAAATTTTTTTTAATTTTTTCCCCCAATTGGAGTTATTTTGTTTTTTAATTAGTTAACATGATTTACTCCTTTGGGAATCTTTGAAATTTATTAGTTTTTGGGTTTCGTGGGAAAAAGACCTGTCGGGAGGGGAGTAAAGAGTGGGAAAAACATGAAGAAGCCCGCAGAAGGGTGTGAAAAAATTTACAACCTGTTTTCCCGGGTCCCCACCCTGGGTGGTCAGGGTTTTGGAGGACTAATAAATTGTGGCCAGTTTTCCTTAAAAAAGAAGAGCTGCACCACCCAAAAGGGGGGATGGATCCCGTTTTCCCCCAAATTTAACCAGGTTTTCCCCCCAAAAAGGATTGCAATTATTAATGTAGCCCCCCGTTTGTTTTCAGGGGGCCACCCAGACAAACCCGCGATTGAATGACACATGCGGCAAAAAAAGTCATCACTGGTTTAGAAACAGGGAGGGGGCCCGAGAAAATTTTCGGGAAATCCCCACTTTTTTTTCAAACTTACACACCGAAGCAACACTAATTTTAGTGGGCCTAGATTTGGCAACCGGGTTTTCCCTTACCAAACCCGCGTTGGGAAAAACAATCTTTTCTGTATTTTTAAACCCTTTTTCCCCACCAGTAGTTTCAGGTAGGAAATTTAGTTCCCCCCGTTTTTGGCCCCCGGCAAACATTTGACCCATGGTCCCCGGGTTCTAATGCCACGTTTGAAATATGGAGCTGCCAATCCCCCCGAGTGGGGTTTCCCGTGGGTGTGTCACTGAGTGGGGGGGAAAACCCGGGTTTGAAACGGAACGGGTTGGTGGTGACCAGTTTGGGAGAGATCCCCCGCCCACGCTTTTCCCCGTACAGTTCCCCAATTTGCCCGGCTGTCAGGGATTTTGGGGGACAAACTACGTGGGGGGCCCCCACTTTAAAAGCCCCGAAAAACCTTTGGGTTTTAACTCTGACCCCTCGCCCTTTCCCCAAAACTACAAAAAAAACTACAATTAAATTTCACATCCCCTTATCACTAAAGGAGGCAGAGGAAAACTGAACATCTGACCCAGAGAGCAGGGGAGAGGAGAGGGAAAAGGAAGGTTTAAAAGGTAAAAGGGAGGGAAGAGGAAAGCCATAGCAATGCTAAGCTAGGCTAGCCAAAGGGCCCAGCTAACCCTTTTTTTGCCCATCCCGAAAAAAAACCGTTTTTTGGAAAACTGACCCCCCAATTTCCCCCGTAGAAAAAATGCAGCCCGAAGGTCCCCAAAGTTTTTAAATTATTAAATTAGAGTTCTAAAATACAGAGATATCACAGAGAAAAATTTAAATTAACTTCAATGAAAATTTCCTTCTGAACATTTGCAAAACTCAAATTGCACACTCAGTTTTAAACCAAAAACCGTCGAGATTACCATTTTGGTTTTTTCCCGCGGGGCGGGTGCTGGAGAGCAGGATTGATGGAAGCCAGGGGGGCTGTGGGGATTTCCCTTAGCTTTTACCCGTTAGCCCCCCCCTGCATCCTCGCTTTCGCATCTCTAACATCTTTTCCTCCCACCGGGTTTGTTTTTGCTGTTTTTTTTAAATCTGTCCCCTAGAAAATTCGCCCGTTTTTAAAAAACGTTCCCGGGGTTTTTCCCAAAAATTTTTTGACTGTAGCTCCAGGGAGGCGTTGGCCATCATAGATCCCGGTTTAATGTCTAGTCTTTTAAATTTGGAATATTTTTGAAAAATTTTTGAAATTGTTGAGAAAGGGGCCGATTTTTTTTTTTCCGGCTTTGGATTGGGCCCTTGGGAACCAAAAAAAAGCAAAAAAAACGTTGGCCCCCGTTTCGTTCCCCCCGCCCAAAAAAACAGAAAACCCCCATGGTTCAGAAAAAAAAGAAGAGGGTTTTAAAAATGCAAACAGTGTTAAAAGCTTGTTAACATGTGTTTTTTATGTTCTTATTGGAAATGAATAAAAAAACATTCTTCAAATTAAAAAAAAAAAAAGAAGAGGGGATTAAAATCACAAAACAAAAGCCTAGAAATTTTGGAAAACTGCTACAGCTTTCTCGTGCAGTGATTGAAAAAAATTTGGCCAAAGCAGGAGCTAATGTCCTGTATGGTTTAGATTGGTCTCTGCCTTCAGCTGAATCAAGTAATGAGGTCATTAGCAGAACTCTGCTCATGCTGAGGAAGTAATCCACTCATTTGATGAAAGACAAACAATATAATATCTAGAATTCACAGAACATCGACCCAAAAGGTTCATAAGTTTGTTTGTTGATTGAACAAATCTGTGATGGACGTCATGGTCTGTCTGGGAAAGCTGCAGTTGATCAGCAGCCCCCCCACCTGTGGAGCAAGGCTGGACGTCTGTCTCTTCCCGCTATGGGAGTCTGGCTTTGGCTCTGATTCTGGGATTTCTGAATTCAGCTTTGCAGAAACAGTCTGACCAATGTCTGAACTGCATTGACTAATTGAGGTAGTTGAGTTGCTACTGAACGTTTACCCACTTCTTATTTCAGATGTTGAAGCCATTGAACATCCTAACAGCCACGGCTGGTTTCTGCATCGCTATGATTACATGAGCTAACATAGGAAAACACAGTGACTCTAATATAATGAAGAGAAGAGAAAGGTTAGGGGTAGTCTATTACATGCTACCTATTACATAAAATCTATGATCTATTATTAAAATCTATTCTGTAATCTATAACCAACTCACAGTCTGCACGCCTTCAGGAAAGACGTATGTGATCTTCAGTGTGTTGGCATCAGGAAAACTGGGCATGTGTTGGTGGAGGACCTCCCACGTCATCTGCCCCAAGGGTTGAGCGCCAAATGAAGACGCATTGACTGAGAAAGCAAGATCATTTCCATTAGATCCTCTGCAGGTAGAAGCTGCTGATCAGTGAACAGGTTGGTGCAACAGACCTTGTTTAGCTAGAGACTGAGGACCACGTCCCTTCAGAAAACGATTGACTTCCAGTTTGTCGCTGCTCTGACCTGAACCCATCCTGAGGAGAAGGAAACAGAAACATGATCAACCGTCTCCTGCGTGGGGAATACCTCAGCATGTAATGCTCTGCAAAGCCAGTATGGTTTATATCAAACCTTCAGCAGATGAAAAAATACTGAGTGCACCGGACCAAGCAACCACCTGTGATGGCTGCTTTTCAGTAAATCCCACCTACTGAGCGGTGACAAGTTGCCAAGGTAACCAGTGTAAACTGTCTTCCCATTTCCAGCTAATGTTTGAGCTAGCAGAAACTATGATGCTATTCGACCAGAACTTTCTTTGTAGATATCCAGTAACTCTTTTCAATGGAAACCCCATAGCCAATCAGAATCCAGGATTCATCCAGACCAAGTTATATTAATGATGACTTTGGTTACTTCCAGCTTGTTGGGATCAGGCTTGCCCACCAGAGGGCGCCGAGGATCCTCTTCTGTTTTATGTTGTTTTCTGTTAGGACTGGAGTGACTGTTGGGATCTGGAGCTGTACCACCTTCCTCCAGCAGAGTGCACCGTGGGTCTCCTGGAGCTGGAGCCCTCCAGCACACCTGAGACGCATCTACTCATCAAGAGACCTGCCCTTTATAACCAGCTGCCAGACCTTCCTTCGACGCCGCAGTGTTGACCTTAGTTTGGAAACCTGTCTCTAGCCTGAAGCTCTGGATGAGCTTAACCTGCCTTCCAGCCCTGGTGAGCCAACCTGAGGATTCCTATGTGGATTTCCCCTGCTGCTCTCTGTGAAGAGCTGGAAATTAAGGTCTGCCGTTCAAAGTCAGAAGCTAGACGCTGCAGCTGCTCGTGTACTCTGCTGAACCAACAGTCTCTGGACCCAACGGTTCCCTCTCTCACAAGAGAAGCCTGGACCCCGTCAAGGTAGAATCAGAATTATCTAAAAGGACTCATTAATCATCTGCCTGCCCAGCTAATCAAACTATCATCTCTGCAGTTCAGTGAACCCAACCCGGACCTGTTCCAGATCCAGTTCATTATCTTGTGTTTCTGAAACCTTTAATAAGCTCTGTTAAACTTTTACCCAGCCTCCGTTGTGTTCTGCATGTGGGTTTGATATTAAACCAATCATGACACAGCTTTATCCTTGTTGGGAGCTGGAGAAATTTCCACCTTTCTCCAGCAGAGTCCGCCGTGGATCCTTCTGAGTGAGCCTCCTGCACAGCTGCAGCCCATCAAGATCATCAGAGGATCCACTATATAAGCTGTCTTCAGACCTTGGCTCAACGCCGCAGTGTTGATCCAGTTGGTCAGCGCCTAAGCCTAGACTCTCAGTGTATCTTTGTGACTTTGAATCCAGCCTGGATTCTAACCGTTGTCTCTATCTTCCAGGAAACCTGTGTCTCCTCTGTGAAGCTCAGGAAGAGCTAACTTGCCGAGCCGACCCTCAGAGCCAAACCCGAAGAACCATAGAGAACTTCCATGCAGCTCTGGACTAAGAGCTGGAAAACCCAAAGCCAAGGTCTGTTCATTTCTAGACGTGAGACGCTGAAGCAGCAAACGGACTCTGCTGATCAACTCCTCTCCAGACCCAACAGTGACTCTCCCAAAGCTAACCTCAAGAACCCTCAAGGTACAATCAGTTATCATCAAGAGATCAAGCTCCAACGTGCTAAGCTAACTGAACTGTCTCTCACGCAGACTCCAGTGAACCAGTGTCCAGGCCCGAGCCAGAACCAGTACAATCTGTGTGCTTGTGTCAAATAAACTTGTTGAACTTTTATTCCTGTGTCCGTCAGTGGTGTTCTGCATCATTGGGTCACTTTCAGAGTACCCATCATGACAATCCTGAAGTTAGCTAGCAGGAAGAAGAGAGGCGGGATTTCCTGATAAGTAGCCAATCACAGACGGGCTGCTTTGTCTGGTGGGTAACGCCTTCAAAGTTGACATTAGCGAATAGAACCAGGTCTCTACAGGCGAGTAGGAGAGAATCTATAGATGTATAAAAGCAGAGACAGTTGAGATTATTTGAAGCCTTATAGTTTTAAATCTATAGAAGATTCAAAATATGCATGAAGAGTACTTTACATGTGTGTGTTTGAAATAAAACTGCTCATATGAGAAACTATTACACGTGTGGACTTCAGCAAGGGTCATAATCGATGTCAGACTTTCCATTCTGCTTCTGTAGAAATGTAAAGAAGAAACACAGCTGACAGGTTTTCTGCCTGATCTCCTCTGTCTTCCTCAGGGTTTAGGTTTAGAGTCATGGAGGAGCGTTTTCTCTGACTCCTTTTTTCTCTTATCTTTTAGATCATATGAAAAGACTGGCAGCCAAAGAACCAAATGTTTTTCACTGCTGCTGGATGTTAGCAGCTGATAAAGAAGCCGGTCAGACTCATAAATACATAGAAGGAAGGATCTCTAACATTTCTATCGGTAAATCTTTTATAAACATGCTACCTGTGGAGTTCCTGTAGCTCTGCTCATCCCCTTCATATAGCTGCATACAGCGATCAAACGGCAGGGGAAACTTGGACCAGCATAACACCGGTGTAATGCAGAGATTATACCAGCAGGTAGGCCCTGTGGCAGGAACATGCAGCGATCCTCTGATCTATGAAGGAAAACTGGTTTAATCCGACTAACTGATACTTTTAACCCGAGCTGGAAGAATAAAATGCTCCCCAATGGTCAACTTTATGGAAAGCTGCTGTTGTCTGTAAAATAAATCCTGTAAGTTAGGTTTCCTAATGAACACGACTGAGTCAAAGGATTGACAATATCTAGAATATTCTCTGCTCTGCGGCTCACATTCCCAAAGTTCCTACCAACAGAACGTCACATCTAGAAAACCATTCATGTTTATTCCTCCAGTATAAATCCTGCTGGTTAAAAACAAAGGATCAACTTTAGCTTTTTACTACGGTAAAACTGGAAAAGTACAATTTTTAAAACTAGTTAAACTATAAAAGTAAAAGTAATGCAGAAAAAAAAAAAAAAAATAATAACTTTGATTTATATAGCGCCTTTCAGGACACTCAAGGTCGCTTTACAAGAGGTGAAGTAAGGGGGGTATGGACAGGGAGGGGGTTAGGAAGGGTAGGCAAGAGAGAAAAGGTGTGTTTTAAGGTGCTTTGGAACTGTGTCAGGGAAGCTGCGGAACGGATAGGAGGGGGGAGGGCATTCCAAAGAGCCGGGGCCACTGCACAGAAAGCCCTGTCGCCAAAGGTCTTGAGTCTGGTACGGGGGATGGAAAGTAAGTTCTTGCTGGTGGAGCGCAGGGACCGTGACTGAGTGAGTGGGTGAAGAAGGTCAGTGATGTACTCGGATGCCAGAGAATGAAGTGCTTTGTAAGTGAGGAGGAGGATTTTGTAGCTGATGCGTTGTTTGATTGGCAGCCAATGGAGTTTCAGCCAAAATGTTTAGGCCAGAAGCTTTACTGCTTTACCCTTTTATAACTAATGGTAACATTGTCAAATTTAACTTTGGACTGGAGAATGTATGGCAGAACAGATGGCAGCGTGGATGGAGAAGGGATGGGGGGGTGGATGGGAGCGTGGATCACTGTTAATTTCGTCAACCAGGATGATGATGAAAATATTTCGTCAACGCCCCTTTTTCCCGTGACAAAGATGGCACAATGATGCAAAACTTTTTTCCAGAAAATAAAAATATGACGAAAATAAAACATTATTTTTGTTAACGAGACTAAAACCAGACAAAATTTACGAGCCATGGACGAATGGACATTAAGACATGTAATTGTTTATAATTAATTTTTAATTGTTAATGTAAGTGTTTCTTGAACTTCGTAGATTACGCGTTGTTGCCCTGTTTGTCCCTACATGGCACCTGTCCCTCAGTGCCTCGCGCCGCTCAGTCAGTAGTAGCAGAGGGCTAATTATACTCCTAAATCAACTTCGCAGTCATGGCGTAGGGCTCGGATACCGGTGTACGGTTTGTTGGAGGAACTTGTCGAAAACAACGCCTGGATATATGGAGCCATTTCTTTTCACAACTTGAAAGACAATACTAGAGGAAAGACGCCACCAAAGAGTCTGCAGCTTCAATTTATTTCTATTTTTTTATTTCTATAGCTCCAATTCACATCATGTCATCTCAGGTCACTTTCCAGTTCACCAGATCATCCAGTCAGATTGATTCAAAGTTTTCTATCTAAGGAAAACCAGCTGATTGCATCAACTCATTGACTCTTCAGCAATCCCTCACACTAAGCATGCTTGTAGTGACAGTGGAGAGGAAAAACTCCCTTTGAACAGGAAGAAACCTCCAGCAGAACCAGGCTCAGTGTGAGCGGCCATCTGCTGAGGCCCACTGGGGTTCAAGGAGACAGAAGCAGACATAGAAAAAGAAGCATAGATACAAAAGGCAACTGTCAACCAGCTCCACAGGCGGCCCCGTCCAGGAAACACACAGCCAGGCAGACGAGCTCCGAGCCAGCTCCCATGTCAGAGGATGAAGAGAGCACATCCAGTTAGTCACAGTCAGAGAAACAGGACTACACTGGAAAACAGGCCAAGCTCCAACATCTAGAAACAAAGGTGTTGATGGCAGCAGCACAGCTGATATTTCTCTCCAGGATGGAGTCACAGCCAAACAGGAAACAGACCAGTTAAGCTATTTTGGAAAAAAAAAAAAAAAAAAAAAAAAAAAAAGAGGGGCAGAACGTTAAGTTTGAAACAAACAGATTCTCAGATGGGAAAAATAAGATAGAATGAAAGCAAATGATAAAAAGGGGGGCCCCTATGTCCCCCAACAGCCCTGGGGAATGTTTGAATTGGGTTGGGAAATGCAAAAATTGGTCCTAGCACTGTTTTTTTGGGGTTACCCCACAGGAAACCCTTTTGACATGAAAGATCTATCTTTAACAGGCCAAACTAAAATTTGATCAGATAGATAAATTTTAAAACAGTTTAGAGTTTTTCCTTAATTTCCAAACAAAAAAATTCAAGTCTTTCAAAAAAAAATTTATTCGGAAAACGGTTCAAATCAGTACTGCCATCCAACGGACAGCACAGATACAATTTCCAAATTATCTGAGGCCATGAAATATCATTATTTTCACCAAGCTTTTTTCATGCTATAAAGAAAAGGTTTTTTAAGAAAGGGGTTTAATTTCCCACCCAACCCCTTAAAAACCCTTTTGGGTTCATATCCCTGTAACGGGAATAATTAACAAAATCTAAAATGGGGAGGATAAAAAAGGGGGAAATACCTCCTTTAAAAAAACCGGGTTGGAACTGGTTTCAAACATACAATTGGGGCTTAGATGAAGACAATAGTTTTGTAACTCTGAAATTTCAACTGGATCAAAGCAGAAAAAAACCCGGGTTAAGATTTTTATATTACCACGTTTCGCCCCCCCCTTTCGGGGAAAAACCAAATTGGGGTAGAGGATGCTAATGATCTTATTTTTAATAAATCAATCAAATTATAAAGAATCCCTTTAAAATTTTCCTCTAAAGCGGGTGGAAGGGGAGGTTAAAAAGAGCTATGGCTCGGGGTGATTTGGCAACGGGATTAAAAAGAATTTTGGGGGAAATTTTTTTTTAAAAATTTTTTTTTTCCCTCTATTAATGAGGAAAGGTATGGCTGTCTTCCTTTAAAAAGGGGCCCCCTTTTAATAAAGCAGAAAACTATTTTTCCAGCCGGGAAACCCCGGGGCCCCTGGGGCGATATTTTCTCCATTTTCCTACCCATTTTGCTTCAAAGAACGCAGCTCTCTTTAAAACCAAAGGAGCAACCCTTTTCTTTTTTTAACTTTTCTTTTTAAAAAGGAGCGGGCTTTGTTTTAAGGCAATACGCAGGGGAACAAGAAACCCCATCAACAAAATCACCCAACCTGTAAAGGGGGAAATTTAAGCTAAGCTTTGCATCTGAAAAGCATGCCCCAGGGGGACACAGAGGAGAGGGGAAAGGGGAAGCAGATTTTTAAAAAATTTAAAAATGCACTATCTGATAAAGTCTACTAAAAGGGAACCTTTTTTGGGGGAGGGAGAACTCTGTTAAATTTAATCCTAAAGGGTTATTAGAAAGGGGCAAGGGGACGGGGTTTGTAGATAATACTGTGTGATAAATTTGATTTTGAACTATTGAAAATTTAATCGCTAAAACAAAACTTCTTTTGGGGGAGGAGAACTCTGTATGAAGAAATCTGTTTTTTCTTCCATTCAAATGCCTATGTCCCACAAGTTCCCAAAGTTGAAGAGTGTTGGGGTTTTTACATTTTAAAACAAACCAAATTTGGTCAAATTAGCTTTAAAGGGCTGCCCCCTTAAAGGGGCTATCGCCTTCAATTTAGCCGGGATGTTAAAATTGCCCATAGATCCCCTGTGGTAATTTTAATAAAAAACCCAAAAAGGAACTTGAAAACCATTAAACATTAGAGTAAGGACCTGGGGGGACGTTTCAAAATTAAACCAAAAAGAAAGGGTTTTGGGTTTGCCTTAAAAATTTTGGATCGGGGAAATTTTAAAGGGTAAAATTTTCAAAAGAGTTGTGGGTTTTAACTTTTTTGGGGAGTAATCAGAAATCAAACGGGAAGTTTTTGCTACTCCCCCTCCTCCCCCAAAACTTCGGGGGATGTAAAAATTTAAATAGCTTAAGGAGTTGCCTTTTTTATGCTCACAAAAACCTCTTGCGGGAAAACCATTTTCGGGTAAGGCAAAACTCAATGTGTTTACAAAAACCCAAGTCTTTAAAAACCAAAGATTTTGGGAAGGAAAAGAGGATCTTATTTTTAAACAGCCCAAACATTTAATGGGTTTTTAACTTTCCCCCAATTTTTTTAATTTTTTTTTTTTTTTTTTTTTTTAAATTTGATTATCTTTAATTTACTTTCTTTGAGGGTGTGTTGATGTGGGGTTTTTCCACAACCCCTGCTTCCGGGTCTGCACCTGGGGGTCGGGGTTTTGGGGGAAAAATAATGGGGGCCAATTCCTAGAAAGAACACGCACCATCCAAATTGGGGATGGATCCCGTCTCTCTAATCAGCCCCAGGTTTTCCCCCAAAAGGATTCCCAAATTTTTAAAGTGGGCCCATGTTTTTTCAGGACACCACCTGGGACAAAGGGGTTGGAAGACAAATTTTGGGACAAAACATGTCATCACGGGTCAATCGGGGAGGGCACAAAGGGAACACAGAAAACCCAAAAGGGTGCTGTAGTCCCAAAAAATGTCCCATTTGGAAGAAGGTAAGGTAGCAGGGGGGAATGGGGGGCCTAGGCATTAGGAAGGGTGGGCCTTTGTAGCGGGGTGGGAACCCGGGGGGGGCCTTTGACAGGGGAACGGGTCCTTTTATTAAAGTGGGGAAGGGGGGGCCCTTTGTAGTAGAAGGAACGGGGGGGCCCGTACATGGAATGGGGGGGCCCTTTTGGAAGTAGGAAGGGGTGGTTTCCTGAAAAGCAGGGGGAATTTGGGGGGTCCTTAGTTTTTAAACGGGGGGCCGGGAGAAGTGGAAAAGGGGTGTGGGGGGCCTGTACAGTGGGAACGTGGGGGCCCTTTGTAGCGTGGGAAATGGGTGGGCCTGTAACAGTAGGGGAAACGGGGGGGCCCTGTAGCAGTAGGAATGGGGGGGGCCGGTACAGTGGGAATGGGGGGGCCTGTACAGTGGGAAGGGGGGTGGGCCTGTGGAAAGGGAAGGGGGGCCCTTTTTTAGCAGTGGGAACGGGTGGGTTGACAGTGGGAAGGGTTTGAAACATGGGAATGGGGGGGCCTTTGTAGCGTGGGAAGGGGTCCCCCTGTAGCAGTGGGAAACGGGGGGGTTTAAACATAGGAGGGGGGCCTTAGAAAGTAAAACTGGGGCCTTTAGCATTTTGGGGAACGGGGGGGCCTGTGAGTGGGAAAAGGGGGGGCCCCCTAAAACACTGGGAAACCATGGGCCTGTACAGTGGGAAAGGGGTGGGCCTGAAAGCGTGGGAAAAGGCCTTTTTAGCAGTGGGAACGGTGGGGCCTGTGGCGTAGGAACGGGGGGGGCCTGGGGCCCGTGGGAAAGGGGGTTTGGGCCCTTTAGCTTAGGAAGGGGTTGCACCTTTAGCTTAAAAGGGGGGGGGCCTGTCCAGTGGGAAATTTTGGGGGGGTTTTGTAGCAGTGGGAAGGGGGGGCCTTAGAGTAGGAAGGGGGGGCCGACTTAGGAAGGGGTTTGGGCCTTAGATAGGAACGGGGGCCTGTCAGTAAAAAGGGGGGCCTTTTACCCAATAGGAACGGGGGGGGCCGACAGTAGGGTTTACGGGGGGGGCCTTTTTAGCAGGGGAAAGGGGGCCCTGTGCTGGGAACGGGGGGCCTTTAAACATTTAAGGAATGGGGGGCCCCTTAGCATAGGTTTGGGGGGGCCTTACGGTAGAAACGGGGGGCCTGAAACCGTAAAAATGGGGGGCCTGTAGCGGGAAGGGAATTGGGCCTGTACTTAGGAAGGGGCCCTGTCATGGGAAGGGGGGCCTTTCCCAAAGGAAGGGGGGCCTTTTAAGCTTTGGGAACTTTTGGGCCTTGTAGCAGTAGGAAGGGGTTGGCCTGAAACAGAAAAAATTTTTTTGGTCCCGGGTGGCCAATTGGAATGGTGGGCCGGGCATAGGGGGAAGGGGGGGGGCCGGATTTTTTCCTTGTCCCCTAGGGAAGGCCCCTTTTCCCGTGGGAAATGGGGCCGTCATTAGGAAGGGTGGTTTTTACAGTGGGAAGGGTGCCTTTTTACTTTTTAAATTAAAAAACCTTTTTCCCCCCTTTTTTTTTAAAGGATTTTTAACCCCCCCTTTTTTTAAATTCCCTTAAAAATTTAAACCCTTCCCCATAAATTTTTTTTGGGGGGCCCTTTTAAATTTTTTAAATTTCCCCTTTACCATAAACCCTTTTTTCCTAAAAACCCAAATTAACTTCCCTTTAAAATTTAAAACCTTCCCCTTTCCTTTTTAAAAACCCTTTTTACCATAAAAATTTTACCTTTTACCTTTTAAACTTTTAACCTTTACCCATTTTTTTAACCCTTAACCTTTTTTTCCTATTAAAATTTTTTTTTCCTTTAAACCTTTTAAACCTTTCCCTTTTTTCATTAAAACCCTACCCAATTTTTTTAAAAATTTTTTAACTTATTTTTTTTAAAACCCCTTTTAACATTAAATTCCCCCTTTTTCCTTTTTTAAACCTTCCCCTTTTTTCCCCCCCCCTTTTTTTAAACCCCCCCCCCCCCCCCCCGGTGGGCCCCTTAAAAAATTTGGGAACTCCCCTTATTAGAGGAAAAATTTGCCCTTTGGGGCTTAGAATGTGCCTTTTTGGTTGGGCCATTTTTTAAGAAAAAATTTTTTTTTTTTTTTTGGCCTGTAGTAAAAGCGAAACGGGTTTTTGGGGCCTTTTTAAAATTAAAAACGGGGGGGGGCCTGGTGGTTTTCCCGTTAGAAGGGGGGAAAACCCTGTTAAAGGGTAAACCGGTTGGGCCGGGTGGGGGAAAGTGGGAAAGGGTCCCCGGGAAAACCCATTTTTAGAAGGGTGGCCTGTAAAGGTGGGAACGGGGGGGGCCCTTTTTAGAAAATTTGGGAAGCTTTTTGGCCCCCAAAAAATGACGAACTAAAATTTTAGATTCGGGGGTTTTTTTTACCTTAAACGGGGGGACAAATTAAAAAACTTTGGGGAAAAATTAAACCTTGGGCGTGGGGGATGGGGCTTTTGGGGTTTTTGGATGGGGGGTGGGAACCTTTTTGGGGATGGGGGGGAAACGGATGGGATGTGTTTTGGGGGCGGGAAATTGTAACCTGGAGGACTGGGAAGGGGGCGGGGTTTTGGATCCCCCCTTGGGAGTTTTTGAGGGTTGTAGGAGGGGCTTTTGGGTGGTAGCCGGGGGTGGGAGCGGGGAGGGGGCGTGAATTTGGGACGGGCCGGGTGGGGAGGGAGATTGGGAAACCCTGGGGGGGGGCGTGGACCGGAGCGGGGACGGGAAAGGGGGGGAAGCGGATGTGGGGGGGGGGAACGGTTGGAAAAGGGGGGGGTAAGAGGATGGAAAGGGGGACCCCGGAGGTGTGGAGGGAAAACGTATAGCGGGGGGGGGCTTTGGACCGGACGGGGCGGGGGGTGGATGGGACGGGGGGATGAAGGGAAAATGGGAGGGGGGGGGAATTTTGGGAAGGGGGGACGGGGTTGGGGGGAGGGTGAGGGGCCCTAAAAAAAAATGGGAACGGGGAGGGGAAGCGTGGACGGGGGGGGGAGGGAGCTTGGAGGGGAGTGGGGATGACCTGGGGGGGAACGTGGTTTGGGGAAGTGACAACGGGGCCCCCGGATTTTGGGGAAACTTTGGTTTGGAACGGATGGGACCGTGGACGGGGGGGGAGGGGATTGGAGGGGGGAGTGTGGAGGGGGCAGGGGGTGGAAGGGGTTTACGGGCGGAGGTGGGGGGGCGGGAGGTGTGCGGGACGGGGGCTTTGGGGGGGGAACTTGGAGGGGCTTGGGAGGGGAAACGGGGAGGGGGGAGTGGGGGTGGGGGGTTAGGGGAAGCGGGGGAGGGGGTGGGGGGGGGATTTTTGGAGGGGATGGGGAAGGGGATGGGGGGAAAGGAGGTGGGGGGCCTTTAAAGGGAGCTTGGAGCAGTGGGGGGGCGGGGGATAACTGGATGGGGGCGGGGACGGGAAGGGGGAGGGGAGTATGGATCAAAGGGGATGGGGGGGGGAGGGACTTGGAGGGGAGGGGGGGGAGGGGGCGGGGAAATGGGAAACGGGGGTTTCGGGCGGGGACTAAGCGTGGAGGGGGATAGGGGATCGACGTGGAGGGGGGGAAGGGACCGGGGAGGGGGGTTTGGGAAATTAGAAATGGATGGGGGGTCGGGAGGGGACGGGGATGGGAAATTAAATACTGATTTTGGGTTGAAAATCCTGATTGTTTTTTCCCGGGTTTAAAACAAATCTTTCAAAACAAGAAAGAAAGAACAAAAAACTGAAGAACTGAACCGATTTCAGACCCAGTTTAGAAGCAAAGTTGTGGGTACCTGTAAGCTAACGGAAATGAAAAAGTTCAGTCCAGCTCCACAACAAGGGGAAAAAGGGGGAGTGCCTCAGAATAAAAGTTTAAAAGAGGTCATGAGCATCTGGTTTCCTCTGATGGAAGTAAAATTTTTTACATGAAAACGGGTACTAGATATTAGTATTTACTGCTGATTACCATGCCGACATGAAGGAATCTGCTCCCATAGCAACAGCAGGTTAACGGGATCAGGTGTTACCACATCCACCATAGCACTGAGAAATGGCTGCTTCGTTACATTTCTCAGATTCTAGGTTACAAAAACAACAAAATGAGGCTTTAGAGACTCAGCCGTGCCAAGCCCCACTGATGAACTAGTGCCAGTTCAGCGCAGTTCGGTTCAGTTGTGCGTGCCATTTATATTCAACAGTTATCTCGGCATTCAAAAGGGTAGTGGAAATGGGGCTTATGCCTGCCCTGCAGTCACCATGGCATGGTTAAAAATCACATCATGGATTAAAAGGATGGATGGAACCGGACTTTGGGATCAAAGGTTACTGCTTGCCTTCTGAACTGGTATGCTAATGTTAGTTAGCATTTGCTTTGGCTTCAACTGGCTTAATAACGGACTGATTCGGGTTGAAAGGAAGGCGTATAAGGGGGGTGGCCGTTTTCTGGCCAATTAGAGACTAACTTAGATGATACCCTTTAAATTCTGAGCAGAATGGTCCCAGCATCAGTCATGGGACCAGATTGCTGGGCTCTGCAGCAAACATCACATCATTCAGGGAGAGATCAGAGCAGTGAAGGGATGCTAATGGAGCCTCCTGTTTCAGAAAAAGGTGACGTAAAAGGAATACAGAGAGACTGAGATATTTGTTACTGCTGGAGCTTCACAGCATCAGCATTTTAATCCCTTATTTTCTGTCTTTAACCCAAACTCTTCTGCCTCACAGGAGGTCTCCCACATTTAGTCTCATCTTCTCCCACATACCTGCACCTGCAGAGCTCCTCCTGGTCAAAGCTCCTCCTCCTCCTCCTCACTGCAGTGATTCTGATTGGCTGCTGATCTTCTCTTCAGGGAGCAATGATTCTCACTGCTTTAATTTCTTTGGCCTCCTTCAGTCCTTCCTTCTACACTGTAGAAAAAAGAAGACATTAAAGTCAGAAGACGCCTTCATTGTCCCACACTGGTCTTAATAGTCCCACACTGACACAGGTGTCAAGTAACGGAGTACAAATACTTTGTTACTGTACTTAAGTACACTTTTTAGGTATCTATACTTTACTCCATTACTTATTTTTCCTCCTACTTTTGACTTCTACTCATTACATTTTCACACAAGCATCTTTACTTTCTATTCCTTACATTTTTAAAACAAACGTTACTCGTTACTCTTGGCTTTGGTTTAAAGCACAGGTCACAGATTAGCGGACTGCGATGTTATGAACAACATTAAATCCAAAGGTTTTTTCCGAGGTAAAGCTGATTTATTTGTTGTAGTCTCTTGTTATTCACACACAACAATAAACAGCGATTAGCCGACGTGGGTTTTAAAACTGCAAAGCTTTTTCTTCAACTGAAAATCAAACGGGCATCTACACAGACCAGTGTGATGCATTCAAGAGCGTCAGACAGCTATGGTGCATTCAGGAGCATGGGACATTTCAGACTTACAAGGAAAGAGACAAAAACAGAACGGAACGTAACTCATACAATAATGTATTTATTCAGAAACAGTGTGGGCTTTCTTACAATACTGAATGCTCTATAATTATATTTCTGTTATTTTTTGATTATGCACATCTGCTAGCTTTTTATTCTAAAAAATCTATAATATTACAGCAGCAAATTATCAAAGTTTTTCAAAAGCCTGTTTAGAAGCTCCAAATGAGGCTTCGGATCGTACAGCGACAATTACGCTGTTATTGTTTTACAGGCAGAATTAGCATTTGCTGAATCTTGTCTTTTAACTAGTGATGGATATACAGGAATACAGTCATACAGTGTCAACTCCTCTCAGATAGAACAGGATGCAATATTTGGCAATTTCTATTTTTATTTTTTCATCTTTTTTTTTAAAATTCAAAATAACATGAATGCATAAATACGTCATTTTATTTCAGTGTTAAAATCTGTTTAAAGTAACAGATCATTAAAAATGTCTCCTGACATTTACTGGTTGATTTTCTTTATTCAGACCCACAGATTTTTTATCAGTTACCCGTGGTTTAATGTTTCTAAATATATATTTCACGTAATTTGCTCCATCCAACGCAGATCATTGGCTCCGCCCACATCTAGAGAAAACTAGTGTCATTGGATGAGTCATAGAACGCAAACACTCATTGGTTAGCTAAAGGAAATCATCAGAAGCAAGCAGGTGTTCTTCAAACTGCTAACGTGAATTGTCTATGCCATGCTACAATGTGGGATTCAGAAAAAGATGTTGGAATGTCTGAAAGGTCGGACACAGGCGAGAGCGTATCGGGAGACGGAGACCAACCAGACCTCCCTCATCCTTGGCCCTATCTCAGAGGATTTATAGAAATAGACGAAAAATTGAGCTTTTAGTTCATATAGCGGCATCTGGCCTTTTTCTTAAAGGTTACTTTATACTTTTATACTTTAAGTAGTTTCTGGAGCACATACTTTTTCACTTTTACTTGAGTAAAGAGGTCAAGTTGATACTTCAACTTTTACCAGAGTGTTTTTAAACTGCAATATCTATACTTCTACTGAAGTAACAAATATGTGAACTTTAGACACCACTGCACACTGGTCATAATTGTCCCAAACTAGGCTTCATTGTCCCACACTAGTCTTCATTGTCCCACATTAGACTTCATTATCCCTCACTGGTCTTTATTGTCCCACACCGGAGGACCTCTGGGAACGACAGCAGAGATAAAAACTAACAGACCAAGTGTGGGATAACGAAATTAAAAAGGAATCAATATGTGTTTGTTTGCATAAGAAATGATTAGAAGAGAAAAATGTAGACGCGTCTCAGCCTTGGAGCTGCCCAGACTAAAAATCCACATGAGAACCGCTGCATATAGGATAAGAGAGCAAAACCGAACAGAACCTCTGATTCAGAAGATCAAAACAGGAGGAATACTGTTGTTTCTTTACATTCTATGCCATATGTAAGCACAAGGTCAAGGGTATGAAAATGGGAGTGTGGGACTATTCACATTGGTGGTACCGATTTAATCTGCTGACAAACCTCAGAACCTGCGATCCAGCAGATTAAAGCGGTATCGCCAGGACTGCCAGACGCCTCAGAACCTCTGATCCAGAAGATTAAAGTGGTACCGCCATTACCACTGGACTCCTCAGAACCTCTGATCCTACAGATCAAAGCGGTACAGCCAGTACCCCTGGACTCCTCAGAACCTCTGATACAGCAGATCAAAGCGGTACCGCAAGGATCCCCGGAATTCTCAGAACCTCTGATCCAGCAGATTAAAGCAGTACCACCAGGACTGCCGGGATTCTCAGAACCTTGGATCCAGCAGGTCAAAGTGGTATCGCCAGGACTGCCGGGATTCTCAGAACCTTGGATCCAGCAGGTCAAAGTGGTATCGCCAGGACTGCCGGGATTCTCAGAACCTCGGATCCAGCAGGTCAAAGCGGCATCGCCAGGACTGCAAGACACCTCAGAACTTCTGATCCAGCAGATCGAAGCGGTACAACCAAGACTGCCAGGTTCCTCATTACCTGCCATCTAACAGATAAAAGTGGTATCGCCAGGACTGCCAGACACCTTAGAAACTCTGATCCAGCAGATTAAAGTGGTACTTCCAGGATGGCTGGGATCCTCAGAACCTCTGATCCAGCAGATTAAAGCGGTACCGCCAAGACTTCCGGGTTCCTCAGAACCTCCGATCCAGCAGATAAACGTGGTACCGCCAGGACGGCCAGGACTCCTCAGAACCTCTGATCCTGTCGATTAAAGCGGTACCACCAGTACCGCTGGACTCCTCAGAACCTCTGATCCAGCATATCAAAGCAGTACCACAAGGACCGCCAGAATTATCAGAAACTCCGATCCAGCAGATAAATGTGGTACCGGCAGGACCGCCGGGACTCCTTAGAACCTCTGATGCAGCAGATTAAAGTGGTATCGCCAGGACTGCCAGACTCCCTGGAACCTCTGATCCACCAGATTAAAGAGGTGCCACCAAGACCGCCCGGACTCCTCAGAACCTCTGTTCCAGCAGATAAAAGCAGTACTGACAGGATGGCTGGGATCCTGAGAACCTCTGTTCCAGCAGATTAAAGTGGTACTGCCAGTACCGCTGGACTCCTCAGAACCTGTGATACAGCAGATCAAAGCGGTACCGCAAGGACCGTCGGAATTCTCAGAACCTCTGATCCGACAGATCAAAGCAGTACCGCCAGTACCGCTGGACTCCTCAGAACCTCTGATCCAGCAGATCAAAGTGGTACCGCCAGGACTACCAGGATTCTCAGAACCTTGGATCCAGCAGGTCAAAGTGGTACCAACATTGTGAATAATCCCACACATTTTCATATTCATACTCTGGACCTTGTGCTGACATACGGCATAGAATATGAAAAAAATGACAATATTTCCACTACCCTGTCCTTTATGACAATTTTTCATGACCTTCAGGATTACTTTAACAGAGTTCTCCTCCCGCAAAAGAAGGTTCCACTTTAGCAGATCATTATCAGATAGAGCACTTATAGATTTTATACAAACTGTTTCACTTTCTCTCTCCTCTGTGTCACTGAGCAGTGCTACAGAGGGCCAAAGTTTAGCTTATTCCCCTTCACAGGTTGATGATTTTGTTGATGGGGTTGCTAGTTCTCTGCGTACTGCCTGAGACAATGCAGCTCCTTTGAAAATGGAAACCTTTAAAAATAGAAAGCTGGTCCTTTTTTAAAAAGCAACGGGAAATTTAAGAAAAATTTTGGTTAAGAAATAAGGAAAAATTCCTACGGGCCCAAAGGGAAAAGTCCTTCAATGTTATAAAATTTTTTAACTCGTTTAAAAGCCCCTTTGAAAAGTAAAACCACATACTTTTTTTTGAATAAAAATTTTAAGTTTTACTCCAGTAGATATTTTAATTCCCCAGTTAACTCCCCCAGAGCAATTTTTGTTGAATCCCTCGAATTCCCCCGGCTCTTTGAAAAAGAAAATTTTGATTCAAAGGGGAAATTCTTTATAAATAAAATTGAATTTTAAAATAAAAATTTTTAAAAAATCATTAGATCTCTACTAAAATTTTAATTTTTTTTAAAATTTCATAAAAAATTTTGTAAAAAATTGAAGTTTATTGGTTTTCTAAAGTAAAATAAAATTTTATTTTTAACTACAGAAACAAGTTGATAAAGTAAAATCATGTAGTAAACTACAGAAACAAAAGGGTTTGCTAAATTTAAAATCATGTATTTTAACTACAGTACCTAACATTTGGGAAAAAAATTTAAAATGATTTTAAAACACAGTACTAAATTTTGTTTGAAGTAAAACATGTGTATTACTAAAATCCTAAAAGTTGACTAAAGAAAAACCCATGGTTTTAAAAACAGTAAAAAGTTGTTGAAGTAAAATCATGTAGAAATTACTACATTTACAAAGGGGAAGAAAAATAAAGTAACCCCATGCAAGTTTTAAAAAAACAGTAAACTAAATAGAAAAGTTGAAAAGTAAAATCATGTAGTATTACTACAGTAGCTAACAGTTGACTAAAGAAAACCCCCATGAGTAAACTACAGAAAACAAAAATTTTGGGCCTAAGTAAAATCATGTAGTATTATACAGAAACAAAACATTTGGGTTAAAGAAAAAACCCATGAGTTTTACTACAGAAATAAATTTGTTTGAAGAAAAAATCTGTATTTAATTACTACAGAAAACTAACATTTGGGTTAAAGTAAAAACAAGAAGGAATAACTACAGTAAAATATTTGTTGAAGTAAAATCTTGTTTATTACTACAGAAACTAACATTTGGGTTAAGTAACCCATGGTATAAACATTTCCTAAAAGTTGTTGAATAAAACCCCTTGTAGTAAAAACTACGAAACAAAATTTTTGTTGAAGTAAAAATCTTAGTATTATTTAAAAGAAACTAACATTTGGGGAAAAAAATAAAAGTATTTTAACTCAAAATAATATTTTTTGTGTGAAGTAAAATCATGTAGTATTACTACAGTAGCTAACAGTTGTGTGAAGTAAAATCATGTAGTATTACTACAGTAGCTAAAAATTTGGGTTTAAAAGTAAAATCATTAGTATAATACAGTAGTTTAACAGTTTTTAAGAAACAATCATGTGGGAAAAAAAACAACAGAAAACTAACATTTTTGGTTAAAGAAAAAATCTTTAGTTTTTCCCTACAGTAGTTTAATAGTTGTGTGAAGTAAAATCTTTGTAGTATTACTACGTATAAAGTTGTGGGGAAGTAAAATCATGAGTTTTTATACATGCTAACATTTGGGTTAAAGTACAATCATGTAGTTTTAACTACAGTAGCAAAACATTGGGTTAAAGTAAATCATTTAGTAAAACAAATTAGCTAACAGTTGTAAAGTAAAATCATGTGAAAAAAATACAGTAGCTAATATTTGGGGTTGAAAAAAAATCATGTAGTTTTAACTACAGTAGTTTAAATTGTGGGGAAGTACAATCATGTAGTTTTAAACTACATAGCAAAAGTTTTTGTGAAGTAAAATCTTGTAGTTTTTAACAAAACAGAAACTAACATTTGGGTTAAAGTAATCATGAAGAATTACTACCGTAGCAAAACATTTGGGTTAAAGTAAAATAATGAGTTTTAACTACAGTAAACTTTTTAATTTGACTAAAGTTTAAAAGAATCATTTTTAAGTAAAAACTTAACCAGAAATAAAGTTGATAAGAAAAAACCCATGTAGTTTTAACTTACTAAGAAACTAAAATTTGGGGTTAAAGTACAATCAGGGTAGTTTAAATTTCCCGTAGCTAACGTTTTTTAAAAAGTAAAATTTCATGTAGTAAAACTACAGTAGCAAATTTGTTGTGTAAAAGTAAAACCCATGTATTTTTAACCAGTAGCAAAAGTTGTGTGAATTTAAATCATGTAGTTTTAACAAAGTAGCTAATATTGTGTGAAGTAAAATCATGTAGTATTACACAGTAACTAAATTTGGGAAAAAAAGAAAAATTCATGTAGTTTTAACTACGTAGCTAAAATTTGGGTTAAGAAAAATTTTTTCCATGTAGGTTTTAACTACAGTAGCTAATAGTTGTGTGAAGTACAATCATGTAGTATTAACTCCCGAAAACAAACAGTTTGTTAAGAAAAAATCATGTAGTTAAACTACAGAAACTAAAAATTGACAAAAAAAAATCATTTTAGAATTACTACAGTACCCTAATGGTGTTTTTGAAGTAAAACCCTTGTAGTTTTAATAAAAACTAACTTTGGGTTAAAGTAAATCCCCCAAGAAAATTTTTTAAATAACTTAAAAAGTACCCTAATAGTTTTGTGTGAATTTTAAAATCATGAGAAAAAAACTCAGAAACAAAACAGGTTGAAACCCTTAAATTAAACATATTTTAAAATAAGCTCAGTAATAAACATTTGAATAAAGTAAAAATATGTTATTTTCTACAGTGTTTATTGTTGTGTAAAGACAATAAATTTTAAAAAAACTACATTTAACTAAAAATTGTAAATTTCAATCAGTAGAAAAAAACCCCAGTACTAAATTTTGAAAAGTACAATAATGTATAAAAATACAGTAACTAATTTTTGACAAAAGACAATCATGTAGTTTTAAACTAAAAGTACTAATTTTGGTGTGAAGTAAAATCATGTAGTATAAAACATTTAACTAAATTTGGGTTAAAGTCCCCAATAAAGTAGTTTTCCCACAGTACTAAAGTTGTAAAGTAAATCATTTAGTTTTAACTACAGTAACCAACGGTTTCTAAAGTACAATCATTTTAGTTTTAACTACGAAACTAAAATTTGGGTTAAATAAAATCGTAGTATAACTACAGTAGCTAATAGTTGTGTGAAGTACAATCATGTAGTATTACTACAGTAGCTAATAGTTGTGTGAAGTACAATCATGTAGTATAACTACAGTAACTAACAGTTGACTAAAGTACAATCATGTAGTATAACTACAGTAGCTAACAGTTGACTAAAGTACAATCATGTAGTATAACTACCATTAACAAAACATTGACTAAATACTTTTGGGGTAGTATAACTACAGTCTAAAGTTTTTAAAGTAAAATAAAGGTTTAAAATTTACAGAAACAAAGTTTGTAAAGTACAAATCGGGTAGTTTTAACTAAGTAGCTAACAGTTAAACTAAATTACAATAATGTATTTATAACTACAGTAGCTAAATTTGGGAAAAAAGGGTACAATAATGTAGTATAACTACAGTACTAATGTTGTGTAAAAGTAAAATCATTTTGTATAACTACAGTAGTAAAAGTTGGTAAATTTTAAAATTTCATGTAGTATAATACAGTAACTAACAGTTAAACTAAAGAAAAATTTCTGTGTATAACTCCCAGTAGCAAAACATTTTGACTAAAGTACAATATTTTAGTATAACTACATAGCAAATAGTTGTGTGAAGTAAAATTCATGTAGTAAAAAATACATAACTAACTTCCCTTAAAGTACAATCATGTAGTATAACTACAGTAACTAACAGTTGACTAAAGTACAATCATGTAGTATTACTAAAAGTAGTTTAATAGGGGGATGGAAGTACAATCTTTGTATTTAAAAACTACAGTAACTAACAGTTGATTTAAAGTAAAAATGCGTAAAAAATTTAAAGAAAGTTTAATAGTTGTGTGAAGTCAACCCATGTAGTTTTAACTACAGTAACAAAACAGTTAAACTAAAGAAACACAAAAGTAATAAATCCCGTAACTAAAGTTGACCTAAAGTACAAATCATGAAAGTATTACTACGTACCCCAAATTTGTTGTGTAAAGTAAAAATAAATGTATAACTACAAAAAACTAACATTTGGACTAAAGAAACAATCATGTAGTTTTAAATATATAGAAATTAGTTGTTTGAATTAAAAATTCTTTGTAGTATTATACAGTAACAAACAGTTGACTAAAAACAAAAAATTTTAGTATTCCCTACAGTGCAAATGGTTGTGTGAAGAAAATTTCATGTAGTATAACTACAGAAAACTAACAGTTGACAAAAAGTAAAATTTCCAGGGTTTGTATTACTACAGTAGCTAATAGTTGTGTGAAGTAAAATCATGTAGTATTACTACAGTAGCCTAATTTTTTGTTAAAGTACAATAAATTTTGAAAAAAACTACAGAACTAACATTGACTAAAGTAAAATCAGTGTAAAAACTACAGTAGCTAAAAGTTGTGTGAAGTACAATCATGTAGTATTACTACAGTAGTTTAATATTTTGGTTGAAGTACGTAAAGTAGTTTTAACTACAGAAACTAAATTTGGGTTAAAGTAAAAATAAAGTAGAAAAAAACTACAGTAGCTAACAGTTACTAAAGTACAATATTTTGTAAAACTACAGTAACTAACATTTTACTAAATTAAAATTGTAGTTTTAACTACAGAAAATAATAGTTTTGAAGTAAAATCATGTAGTTTTCCCACAGTAGCTAAAGTTGTGTAAAATAAAATCAGGGTAGTTTTATTTACAGTAGCTAACAGTTGGTAAAGAAAAATATTTTAAAAGTTTTAATTACAGTAGCTAACATTTTGACTAAAGAAAAAATATGAAAGTAAACTACAGTAGCTAAATTTTGTAAAGTAAAATCATGTATTTTCCCCTACAGTAGCTAAATTTTGGTTAAAGTAAATCATGTAGTTTTAATTTACAGTAAAAAAACATTTGGGCCCAAAAGAAATTTTTATGTATTATAACACAGTAGTAACGGGTTGGGAAAAAAGGGAAAATCATTAGTTTTAACTACAGTAGCTAAATTTTGTTAAAGTAAAATCAAAAAATTTTCTACAGAAACTATAAAGTTGGTTAAAGAAAAATTTCATGTGGGTTTTAACTACAGTAACAAAACAGTTTGTAAAAGTAAAATCATGTAGTATAACAAACAGAGCAAAAAGGGTTGTGTGAATTTAAAAATAAATGTATTTAATTTACGGGAAACCTAACATTTGGGACTAAAGAAAAAACCCATGAGTAAAAACTAAAGAGCTAAAGTTGGGTTAAATTAAAACATGTAGTTTTAACTACAGAAACTAACATTTTGACTAAAGTAAATAAAAAAATTTTAAAAACAACAGAAACTAACAGTTTTTAAATTTTAAAATCAGTAGTATTACTACAGAAAGCAAATTTGGTTGTAAAAAGGGTAAAATCAAGTAGTAAAAACTACGGGTAACTAAATTTGGCTAAAGTAAATATGTGTTTTACTACATTTGCAAATTAGTTGTGGGGAATTAAAATCAAGAAAGGTTTCCCTACAGTAATAACATTTGGGTTAAATTTAAAATCATGATTATTACTACAGTAGCTAAAGTTTTGTGAAGTACAATAAAGTAGTAAAACTACAGTAAAAACATTGGGTTAAATTTTAAAAATCATGTTTATTACTACGTAGCAAAGTTGTGGGGAAGTAAAATCATGAAATTTATTAAAAATACAGTAGCTAATGTTTGGGGTAAAGAAAATCAGGTAGTATAACTAAAAGAAACTAACAGGGGTTAAAGTAAAATCATTTTAGTTTTTACTACAGTAGCTAAAGTTGTGTGAAAAAAAAATAATGTAGTATTACTACAGTGCAAAATTTGTTAAAGAAACCTCAGTAGTTTTTACTCAAGTGCTAAATTTGTGTGAAGTAAAACCCAAGGGTAGTTTTTCTACAGTAGCAAAAGGGTTGATAAAGTAAAAACAATGTAGTTTTAACTACAGAAAACTAACATTTGGGTTAAAGTAAATTTCATGAAAGTATTACTACAGAAACTAAAAGTTGTGTGAAGAAAAAATCATGTAGTATTACAAACATTTAGTTTAACCCATTTTTTTGAAGAAAAATCATGTAGTATTACTCCCAGAAGCAAAACAGTTTTTAAAGAAAAATTTCATGTGGGTTTTAACTCGTAGCAAAAGGGTTGTTAAAGAAAAAATCTTTGTAGTATTACTCCCAGTACAAACCCATTTGTAAAGAAAAAACCCTGTATATTACTACAGAAGCAAAAACATTTGGGTTTAAAGTAAATCATTTTAGTTTTTTACTACAGTGGGCTAACAGTTTGTAAAGTACATTGTGGGATTTACTACAAAGCTAACAGTTGGGGAAAAGAAAAAAATCATTTTAGTATTACTACAGTACTAACAGTTTGTTAAGTAAAATATGTAGAAAATTATTTACAGTACAAAAAGTTGTGGGGAAGAAATTTTTCATGAGTTTTTTACTACAGTACCCAAAAAATTGTGTAAAAGTAAAATCATGTAGAAATTACTACAGTAGTTTAAAATTTGTTTGAATTTAAAAAAATGTAGTTTTACTCCCGAAAGCTAACTTTGGGTTAAAGTAAAATCATGTATTTTAATTTACTACAGTAGTTTTTAAAGTTTGTGAAGTAAAATCATGTAGTATTACTACAGTAGCTAACAGGGTTGTTAAGTAAACCCTGTAGTTTTTACTACAGTAGCTAAAGTTGTGTAAAGAAAAAATCATGAAAGTTTTACTACAGTAGCTAATGTTGTGTGAAGAAAAAATCATGTTAGTATTACTACAGTAGCTAAAGTTTGGAAGTAAAATCATTTTATAAACTTACAGTAGCAAAAAAGTTGGGGTGAAGTAAAACATGTGTTTTAAAATACAGTAGCAAAACGGTTGTGTAAATTACATAATGTAGTAAATACAGAGCTAAAAATTGGGTTAAAGTAAATCATGTAGTATTCCCTACAGTAGCTAAAATTGTGGGGGAAGTAATCATTAGTTTTTACTACATTAGCAAAACATTGTGTAAAGAAAATCATTTTGTATTACTACAGTACTAATTTTTTGTGTAAAGGTAAAATCATTAGTTTTAAACTACAGTAGCTAAAGTTTTGTGAAGTAAAATCAGGGTATTATTATTTACAGTAGCTAACATTTGTGTAAAGGAAAAATCATGATTTATTACTACAGTAGTAAAAGTTGTGTAAAGGGTAAAATCATGAAAGTTTTAAACTTCTTTAGCTAACAGTTTTGTGAATAAATCATGTAGTTTTTACTACAGTAGCAATAGTTGTGGGGAATAAAATCATTTTATTTTTTACTACAGAAAGCTAACATTGTGTGAAGTCATCCATGAAATTTAATTTTAACATTTTAAGAAAAATAGTAGTTTAAAGGGAAAATTTAATCATTTGTTTTACTACAGAAGCTAAATTTGGGTTTTGAAGAAAAATAAAATGAGTTTTAACAACATTAGCTAAAATTTTGTGTGAAGTAAAATCATGTAGTATTACTACAGTAGCTAACAGTTGACTAAAGTAAAATCATGTAGTATTACTACAGTAGCTAAAGGGTTGGGGTGAATTTAAAATCATGTAGTTTTATACAGTGCAAAACTTTTGTTGAAGTAAATAAAGTAGTAAACTACATTTTAGCAAAATTTTTTGTGTGAATAAAATAAGGAGTTTTTACTACATTGGCTAAAGTTTTGTGAAGTAAATCATGTATTATTACTACAGTAGCTAAAAATTTTGTGTAAAAGAAAAAATCATGCAGTAAACTCCCATTTGCTAATAGTTTGTGAAGAAAAAAATCTTTTTGTATTATACAGTAGCAAAAAGTTGGGGTAAAGGGACAATCATGTAGTATTACTACAGTAGCTAACAGTTGACTAAAGTAAAATCAGAAGAAATTACTACATTTGCAAATTATTTGGGGTGAAGTAAAAATCTTTTTGTTTTCCCAAACAGTTCCCTTCAGTTGTGGGGAATTTTAAAATTCTTTTATTACTACAGTACAATATTTTGGGGAAAAAAATTGTAAAAAAAATAAATGTTGGGAATTACTTCGGTTAAAAAATTTTGGGGGTTAAGTAAAATCAGGGTAGTATTAAACAGAAATTTTAAGTCTAAAAAAAAGGTTTTTGTGTGAAGTATAAAAAAGGAAAAATTACAACAGTAGCTAAAGTTGATAAATTAAAATCATGAAAGTATTACTACATAGCTAATAGTTGTTGAAGTAAAATATGTGTATTTAAAAAGTAGCTAACATTTGGGTTAAAGTAAAATCAGAAAGTTTTAAACTACAGTAGCAAATATTTGGTGAAGTTAATAAATGTATATTAAAAACCGGGTACTAATAGTTGTGTAAAAAAATTTTCCAAGTAGTATTACTCCCGGTAGCTAAAGTTTTTTGAAGTAAAATCATTTTAGTTTTAAATTTCATAGCAAAAAAGTTGGGGAAAGTACAACATGTAGTTTTTATTTACAGTAGCTAACATTTGTGTAAAAGTAAAATCATGAAAGAAATTTTACATTTGGGCAAAAAGTTGTGTGAAGTATAATCATGTATTTATTACTACAGTAGCTAACAGTTGTGTGAAGTTTAATATGTAGAAATTACTACAGAACCCAATATTTGTGTAAGTAAAATTTCAGGGTGTTTTACAACTGTAGTAATTTTGTGTGAAGTAAAATCATTTTAGTTTTTCTCATTTAGCAAAAGGGTTGTGTGAAGTAAATTTCTTTAGTTTTATTTACAGTAGCTAATAGTTTGTGAAGGGTTTAATATGTAGATATTACTACAGTAGTTTAATAGTTGTGGTGAAAAAAATAAAGAAAGTATTACTACAGAAAGTAACATTGTGTGAAGTAAAACATGTGTTTTAAACAAAAAACAGTAGCTAAATTTTGTTGAAGTAAAATAAATGCAGTTTTTACTACAGTACCTAAAGTTGTGTGAAGTAAAAATCATTATTTTAAACTACATTAGCTAAAGTTGTGTAAAAGGAAAATAGGTATTACTACAGTAGTAATGTTTTTGTGAAGAAAAATTGAAAGTTTTTCAAACATTTAGCTAAAAGTTGTGGGGAAGAAAATCATGTAGTATTACTACGTAGCAAACCAGTTGTGTAAAGGTAAAACAGGGTTTTTAACTACAGTAGCTAATTTGTGTGAAGTAAAATATGTAGAAATTACTAAAATTTACAAAATTTTGTGTGAAGTAAAATCATGTAGTATTACTTAAAAGGAAAGCTAATAGTTTGGGGAAGAAAAATTCGGTGTTTTTAATACAGTAGCTAAATTGGGGTGAAGTAAAATCATTAGAAATTACTACAGTACTAATAGGTGTGAAGTAAAATATGTAGTTTTAAACTACAGTAGCTAATAGTTGTGTGAAGTACAATCATGTAGTATAACTACAGTAGCAAAATTTTTTGTGTGAAGAAAAAAATAAAGTGTATTACTACAGTACTAACATTTGGGTTAAAGTAAAATAGTAGAAATTACTACATAGCTAATAGTTGTGTGAATTTAAAACCCATTTTGTATTATACAGTAAAAATTTTTTGTGTGAATTTAAAATTTCATGTAGATTAAAACAGTAGCTAAATTTGGGTGTGAATTAAAATCATGTAGAATTTAAAAACAGTAGCTAAAATTTTGTGTGAAGTAAAATCAGTAGTTTTACACAGTAGTAACAGTTTTGTAAGTAAAATTAAATGTAGTATTCCCACAGTAGCTAAAAGTTTGTGAAGAAAATTTTCATGTGTTTTAAACCCCGTAGCTAAAAAGTTTTTGTAAATATAATCATGTATTATTACTACAGTAGCTAAAGTTGTGTAAGTAAAAAATTTCCACGTAGTAAAAAAAAAAAAAAATTAAAAAAACTTATTTACTACAGTAGCTAAAAGTTGTGTAAAAGTATAATCATGAAATTTTATACAGTACTAATATTTTGTGGAAGAAAAAATCAGGGTAGTATTACTAAAGTACTAACAGTTGTGTAAAAAAAATAATCATGTGTTTTTACCTACAGTAGCTAAAAGTTGTGTGAAGTAAAATCATGTAGTATTACTACAGTAGCTACATTTGGGTTAAAGAAAAATTTAAATGTGAAATTACTACAGTAGCAAACAGTTTTGTGAAGTAAAACTTTGTAGTTTTTAAACTAAGTAGAAAACATTTGGGGAATAAAAGTAAAAAAACCATGAAAAGTTTGGGGAAAAAATTATTTAAAGTAGCTAACAGTTGTGGGAAGAAATAATCAGTATATTACTACATTTACAAAACATTTTGGGGTGAATTTAAAATATGTATTATTACTACGGAAAACTTTGTAAAAGTCAACGATAACCTTGAAAATTTTTTAAAAAACCAAAACCCCCAACTGGGGAATATTCCATTAAACTCCAAAACTAAATTATTTAAATTAAAACCCCAGAGAACCCTAAAACCCCATTTTTTGTGAAGTATAAACCCATTTTGTAATTCCCTACAGTACCCCTAACATTTGTGTGAAGTAAAATCATTTTGTTTTAACTACAGTAGCAAAAGGGTTTGGGGTCCGGAAGTTTTCCTAAAAGGCAATTTTGTTAATTTCATTATTTCCCACGGTAGCTAACTTTGTGGGGAAGTTTTAATCATGTAGAAATTCCCCTACACGTAGTTTTAACAGTTGTGTAAAGTAAAAATCATTTTAGTTTTCTACGGGTATTAAATTTTGTTAAAGGGTTAAAATCATGTATTAAACTAATACAAACAGGGGGAATAAAAAATATATTCAACGGGCCAAAATATTTGTTAAAGGTTAAACTGTAGAAATTAATAGACTTTTTAAGCTTATTTACTACAGTACAAAGGGGAAAAAAATCTGTTTTAATTGTCTAATTTTGGGGAATTTAAAAAGTAGCTAAAAGGGGTACAGGGGGAATTCTTAATTGTTTCAACTAACATTTTGTTAAAAAAAGTGGGTTTTTTAACAATTTGCAAAAGATTGTAAAAACATTAAAGTATTACATGCAAACAGTTGAAAAAAAAATAATTAAAAATTTTCATGACCTAACATTTGTTAAGGATTTTTTATTTCCCTAGTCTTTTGCTTTCATGAATGTTTTCCTGAAAATAGTGTTAAGGTAAAATCAGGGTGTTTTTATTTCATGAACCATTTTGTAAAAAAACCCCTTAAATACAGAAGAAAAGGGGGAAGAAAAACCATGTGTTCTCCACGGCTCAAGGGGAAAAAACGTTTTTGAAACTCTCCTCCTTTGTTGGAAACGATTTTAAACCCCCAATTTTAACAGTTATAAGTTTAACCCAAATTTTCCCCCCCATCCCCCGTTTGTGAATTTAAAATTTTTCATGTAGTATCTTACAGAATTTAAACAGTTTTTGGTGGTATAATAATTGTAGTATTACTACAGTAGCTAACAGTTGTGTGAAGTATAATCATGTAGTATATTTAAGTAGCTAACAGTTGGGGTGAAGTTTAACCCATGTAGAAATAATACGTACTAACAGTTTTTTTGTGAAGTTTTCCCTGTAGTATTACTACATTTAACAAACATTTGGGTGTTTTTTAAAATAAAGTGGGTATTTCTACATTTCAAACGTTGGGGTAAAGTAAAATTTCAGGAAAGTTTTTAAACTCATTTACCCTAAATTGTAATCCTCATAGCACTGTGTGCCATGTGGGAACTCTGGCCTTCAAAGCTGAACCAGTCGTGTTATAAAACATCAGAAGAGCTTAAAGTTGTTTCCCTTGAATAAACAGCCGGAAATTTAATTCACAGAAAAATAAGGAAGGGGCAGAAAAAAATGTGAAATTGGCGGGTTTGACGTGTTAAAAAGCCTCTAGCCCCGGGGAAAGTGTTTTAAAAATTTTTCCTTTCAGAACCTTTTGGAATGGCCCCCTGAAAAAAGATTAAAGCTGTTTCCCTTTAAAAGCGTTAAGCTCAGATGTTTTTTTTCACTGCTTTTTGAAGCAAAAAAAACCAAAGGAAAAAAATCAGGTAGCAGAGAGAAAATAGGGGGGGGTTCCCACTTTACTTTTTTAAATGAATGCTATGTACCATTTGGGACGGGTCCCCTGTTTTGGGGAAAGAAACTTCATGCATGCCTGTGGGAGGGAGGGAAACACAACAACAATACGTTCCTATGTAAGAATGTGGTCAGTATTCCTAGAGCTGCTTTCATTTCAAAGGCAGGAGTTTGGGAACAGAAAACCTTCCCTTTGTAATTATTACCTGATTGGAATCTGCGTCATAAAAAGGATCCTTTAGAGGAGAACAAACAACGAGAACAATGTCTTTCACTAGTGCAACACACCACCACTATGGAATAAATCTGATTAGAGTTCATTCCTTTCCAAATGTATCTAATTCAATCCTTCCTTAGATTAAAAAAGATTGGGTGCAGAACTATCTAAAGGATGAAGGTGGAAGAAAAGAAGAAATGCAAAAAAAACTGACAGAACTTTAAGAGGACATTTTATAGCTATTTCTCTTTTTGAGCGCCTGAACTCCGTGACTGCTTTAATATGTGGATGACTTGCTCAATTATAGACCTATATCCATTCTTTCTTTCTTATCTAAAATTCTTGAGAAAAAATTTGTTGCAAAACAAGTATGAGAACACTTCCACCTGTTACATGCCTAAGATGGTTGTTTGTTTCTGCAGTTAGACCTTGCTCTGGTTTAGGCTCCGCCT
This sequence comes from Cyprinodon tularosa, assembly GCF_016077235.1. Taxonomy (NCBI): domain Eukaryota; kingdom Metazoa; phylum Chordata; class Actinopteri; order Cyprinodontiformes; family Cyprinodontidae; genus Cyprinodon; species Cyprinodon tularosa. The sequence goes on along the minus strand of NW_024037990.1, from coordinate 79,797 downwards.
CTAAGACTGGATGCTGCTTCCTGAGTCTCAGCCCAATCAAAACTACCTGCAGACTGTTTAAGGCCTGTGAAGCTGACCTTCAGGGTCTGTGTGTCTGCCGTAGACCTCTGCATGTGGTGATGTAGCATCTAATGGGCGGTTAGTTTGCTGCCATGTAAACCTGATTAGATGGATTTTGTAGGGGAGAGCTGCCTTTTGCTGAACCTGTTTATGTTAGGTAGGTTATTTTTAGGTTTGTGTATTTTGGTTTTATTTAGAGATAGGTACGTCAACTTTGCCTTTTCTTTTATGGTTGTTTTGTTTGTTATTTTGGTCTGAGCTTTCCCTGAAACCTTTACCATTGTTTATGTAAAAGAGATGTAAGAATAAACTTATTTTCATGCCTTTTTGACTCATTTATTCCCTGTCTAAATTTATGTTGGTCATTATACCTCCTAGACCCAGCCAGGGGATGTAACACACCATAATGAAGTTTTTGAAGAGTTTCAGTCTGGCTTTAGAGCTCATCATAGCACTGAAACAGCTCTGGTGAAAGTCACTAATGATATTCTCATGGCCTCAGATAATGGACTTGTATCTGTGCTCGTCCTGTTGGATCTTAGTGCTGCATTTGATCCAGTTCATCATAATATTCTTTTAGAAAGACTTGAATATTTTGTTGGAATTAAAGGAACAGCTCTAGACTGGTTTACATCTTATCTATCTGATCGAATTCAGTTTGTTCATGTTAATGATAGATCTTCCTCATGCTCAAAGGTTACCTGTGGAGTACCACAGGGATCAGTGCTAGGACCAATTCTCTTTACTTTATACATGCTCCCAATCGGTAGAGTTATTAGACAGCATGGGATAAATTTCCACTGTTATGCTGATGATACCCAGCTATATCTGTCTATAATCCAGATGAAGCTAACCCATTACATAGATTACAGGCATGTCTTGAAGACATAAAAACCTGGATGACTCTTAACTTTCTGCTTCTGAATGCAGACAAAACAGAAGTTATAGTCTTTGGACCAGAGTCTCTGAAAAAGAAACTGATTAGCCAGTCACTTCATTTGGATGGGATTAAACTGATTTCAGATAATAAAGTAAAAAATCTTGGTGTTATTTTTGATCAGGACCTGTCATTTAAATCCCAGATCAAAGAGGTTTCTAGAATTTCCTTCTTTCATCTGAGGAATATTGCAAAAATGAGCAATCTCCTGTCCAGGGGTGATGCTGAGAAACTAGTCCATGCATTTGTTACTTCAAGGCTGGACTATTGTAATTCTTTACTATCAGGAAGTCCACAAACTGTAGTTAAAAGCCTTCAGCTGATCCAAAATGCTGCAGCCAGAGTTCTGATGAAAATGAAAAAGAGAGATCATATCTCTCCTATCCTGGCTTCTCTTCATTGGCTTCCTGTTAAATCAAGAATAGAATTTAAAATCCTCCTTCTCACATACACTCACCGGCTACTTTATTAGGTACCCCATGCTAGTAACGGGTTGGACCCCCTTTTGCCTTCAGAACTGCCTCAATTCTTGGTGGCATAGATTCAACAAGGTGCTGGAAGCATTCCTCAGGGAGTTTGGTCCATATTGACATGATGGCATCACACAGTTGCCGCAGATTTGTCGGCTGTACATCCATGATGCGAATCTCCCGTTCCACCACATCCCAAAGATGCTCTATTGGATTGAGATCTGGTGACTGTGGAGGCCATTTGAGTACAGTGAACTCATTGTCATGTTCAAGAAACCAGTCTGAGATGATTCCAGCTTTATGACATGGCGCATTATCCTGCTGAAAGTAGCCATCAGAAGTTGGGTACATTGTGGTCATAAAGGGATGGACATGGTCAGCAACAATACTCAGGTAGGCTGTGGCGTTGCAACGATGCTCAATTGGTGCCAAGGGGCCCAAAGAGTGCCAAGAAAATATTCCCCACACCATGACACCACCACCACCAGCCTGAACCGTTGATACAAGGCAGAATGGATCCATGCTTTCATGTTGTAGACGCCAAATTCTGACCCTACCATCCGAATGTCGCAGCAGAAATCGAGACTCATCAGACCAGGCAACGTTTTTCTAATCTTCTATTGTCCAATTTCCATGAGCTTGTGCAAATTGTAGCCTCAGTTTCCTGTTCTAAGCTGAAAGGAGTGGCACCCGGTGTGGTCTTCTGCTGCTGTAGCCCATCTGCCTCAAAGTTCGACGTACTGTGCGTTCAGAGATGCTCTTCTGCCCACCTTGGTTGTAACGGGTGGTTATTTGAGTCACTGTTGCCCTTCTATCAGCTCCAACCAGTCTGGCCATTCTCCTCTGACCTCTGGCATCAACAAGGCATTTCCGCCCACAGAACTGCCGCTCACTGGATGTTTTTTCTTTTTCGGACCATTCTCTGTAAACCCTAGAGATGGTTGTGCGTGAAAATCCCAGTAGATCAGCAGTTTCTGAAATACTCAGACCAGCCCTTCTGGCACCAACAATCATGCCACGTTCAAAGTCACTCAAATCACCTTTCTTCCCCATGCTGATGCTCGCTTTGAACTGCAGGAGATTGTCTTGACCATGTCTACATGCCTAAATGCACTGAGTTGCCGCCATGTGATTGGCTGCTTAGAAATTAAGTGTTAACGAGCAGTTGGACAGGTGTACCTAATAAAGTGGCCGGTGAGTGTATAAAGCCTTAAATGGCCAAGCTCCATCTGATATCAGAGATCTGATTGTTCCTTATGTTCCTAACAGAGCACTTCGCTCTCAATCTGCAGGTTTACTAGTGGTTCCTAGAATTTCTAAAAGTAGAATGGGAGGCAGATCTTTTAGTTCTCAGGCTCCTCTCCTGTGGAACCAACTACCAGTTTTAGTCCGTGAGGCAGACACCCTGTCTACTTTTAAGGCTAGGCTTAAAACTTTCCTTTTTGATAAAGCTTATAGTTAGAGTGGCTCAGGTTATCCTGATCTATCTCTATAGTTCTGCTGCTATAGGCTTAGACTGCTGGAGGACATAGGGACCCCTTTTTCATCATTCTGCATCATTCTATCTCTATTCTCCCACTCTGCAGAATCTGTTAGTTCAATCTCTAACGTTCTGCTCTCTCTGCTTTTTCTCATAGTAGCTTCATCTGGTCTGTTCCTGTTTGGCTGTGACTCCATCCTGGAGAGAAATATCAGCTGTGCTGCTGCCATCAACACCTTTGTTTCTAGATGTTGGAGCTTGGCCTGTTTTCCAGTGTAGTCCTGTTTCTCTGACTGTGACTAACTGGATGTGCTCTCTTCATCCTCTGACATGGGAGCTGGCTCGGAGCTCGTCTGCCTGGCTGTGTGTTTCCTGGACGGGGCCGCCTGTGGAGCTGGTTGACAGTTGCCTTTTGTATCTATGCTTCTTTTTCTATGTCTGCTTCTGTCTGTCATGTTGGGGTTCAGGTTTCTAACCCACATGCAGAACACCACGGAGTCAGAGTAAAAGTTTAACAGTTTATTAAAGATAAGCACAAGGTTAGTTGACAGATACTGGAATCAGACTGGACTGGTCACACAGGGTTCTCTGCAGAGAGCGACAGTTAGGTTAGCCAGGAAGCTAATGATCTTGTAGCTGAGAGGATGTGCAGATCTGTACCAGTTCAGAGATTCAGGCTGAGCGGCAGAGGGTGGGAACCAGGAGGGTCTAGAGACTGATTGACGGCAGAGGGCTTGGCAGCGACAGAACTTAGTTTCAGGCTTGTTAGTGTCAGAGCTTCTCCAAGTTTCCTTCTTGAAGGATGGTAGGCAGATTCAGACAGTTTGATCTTCAGGTTTGTTACTGAGAGCAGGCAGGCAGGTTTTCAGTTGAGTTGCTCTTCCAGAGCTCCAGGTTTCAGTCAGGTTCTTCCTAGGAGGCAGAGAGGACAAAAAACTGATTAGGTTCAAGTCAGGCTTTCAGAAAGTCAGAGAATCAGGCAGGCTGGTTGGCTCAGGCTTGCTAACCATAACTGGTTTAACACTCTGGCGCTGAAGAGTAGTCCTGCCGCTGCTTATATGCTGGTCTCCCTGATGATCAAATCAGCCGCAGGTGTGGTAGTTAGCTTCAGCTCCAGGAGACCTAGGGCGACCTCTGCTGGAGAAAGGTGGACAGACCTCCAGATCCCAACACTGTCTCCTTGAACCCCAGTGGGCCTCAGCAGATGGCCGCTCACACTGAGCCTGGTTCTGCTGGAGGTTTCTTCCTGTTCAAAGGGAGTTTTTCCTCCCCACTGTCGCTACAAGCATGCTTAGTGTGAGGGATTGCTGAAGAGTCAATGAGTCGATGCAATCAGCTGGTTTTCCTTAGATAGAAAACTTTGAATCAATCTGACTTAGGGTTGGAAATTGATAAGGTTTTCATAATTCTGATTCCTCATCGCTTCTCTTGTTGATTCTGTTAACAATGAACTTGGTGAGTTCACGGTGACGTTCGTCTACCTTTGCCTGGGACGTTCTATTCCTGCCTGCCTCGGCGAAAACAAGGCAATGAACGGGAGGAGGAAGGACCGCGCTGCAGCTAACAGAAAGGGGAGGGGACGGACCTTTCTGTCAGTCCCATACCTTATTTGGAAATGGGACTATTGCATTCTGGAAATGAAGGGGGCGCTATTTTCATAACCACTACCTGAAATACCTGAAAGAAGCGGGGTTAAGAAGAAAGGAAGAAGAAAAAAGTGTCAGAGGTTTATTCACTGGTGTTCTGCACATGATGCACAATGCAAAACTCACAATGTCATTGAAAGTCATGTAGCATAGCTAATTATTGTCCTGCTGGGCGCCGTTAGATAAAAACAGAAAAGTATATAACATATTTCATTGAATAATGTATTTAATGATCAAACTTTGTTTTTTATTTTCATGATTCAGCTCCACCGACCCCTTTGCAATATTGGGAACAGAGAGAAGATTCTTCCGTATTTCATAAAGTGCTGATGCATCGTAGAAGCTACAGAACCAGACAGCGCAGACTGCTCTGGTTCAACATGACCGCATGTAGAACTACACTAGAAAAACAGGACATTTTTTTCACACACCAGTTTTTCTAGTGTTTTTATTTTATTTCTAAAGGTTAATCTTTGTTTTTTTTAATGTTTTGTACACCAATGCTTTACTTCTGGAATAATATTTTTTATAAACTAACAGCTGCCATCATAGGTGAGTGTGGTACCCAGATGTGCTACTCTAATGATGAGTAGCACTACTTCAATATATTTATTTAGTATGTAACTGTGCAGTAAACGACACCAGTAAAACTAACAAAGTATTTGGTGAATTGGCTGTTATTAAGTACTGTTTTACTGACCATAATGTATAATCTAATATTACCCATTTATTCCGCAGGCATGAATAAAACGGCACAAAAAAGTTATGTGCACTGTTATTTTAAAACCAAAAATGAGAAATCTTAATACAAGTCAACAGATTAAGGTTAGAAAATACCAAACATAAGGGTTATGTTTGTGTGTCGTGTTTTTTATTTCTTTACGGATTAACGTGTTATTCATTCAGTTAAGTTACTTGCAGTAGTTTGAATATCAACAAACCTTACTCAAGACTATTCATAAAAATCCCCTTTTAAGGAGTCAGTGTGTTGAAGCCATAAAAGGTGTTTTAGCTGTTGAGAAATCCTTCTATGGTCCATCAACACCTATAGATGTGATAGAAAACACCTGGTTACAATCTGACAGATCACAATGTGAGCTGGACAGGCGTAATGTGAAAGCACAGCTTGCCAAGCGAAGCGGGATTTAGCCTTTTGAGTGTGAAAACATTCAATCGTTAGGCTTTTATTCACAGGCCACAGACTCAGAAGAACCTCTGTCTGAAACTAGCCTCAACATCCTGGTTCAGTCTGTTGATAAAGGGTGTGAGAAGAAACAGCAACATGCTTGCAGCTTGGAAGCCAGCGTTGTTCAAACTCACCAATGTTCTCTTGCTGAATCTTTGGGAAGCTTCAAAGCAACTGAAGCAAATAATCCACCTGGAGTCAACAGAATCCACTTTGGTAAATGTTTCTCAGCGTAGATGAGTTTTTCTTTGTCTTTTTAATATTTCTTTCTGGGTTTTTTGTAATAATTGGCCGTACTTGTGGTCCTGACTTGGTCGATGTTTATACCAAATCACACGGCACAGCAGTGTTCCCAATACTTTTCTATTGGAGGAATCAGTCATGCTGCAAAACGTGACATTTTTACAAACAAGCAGCATAAAGACATTATAAGTTGTAGATATCAGTCCATATATTTGAGGAATGCATAATATTGTGAAAAATGAAGTTATTATCTTCAATTTTTCTTTCCTAGCTGCTCAAGCATTAGACCGAACCAGAGATGCAGGTGAATTTGATGGGCAGGTCCTCACTAGAACAGATATGTTCACTCCTGGGTTATCACAAGACATCAGTGGGGAGGTGGGTTTAAATGCTGTTGTTTTTTATGTTGTGAAAATATGATTTCTTCAAAGATTCTGAACTTCTGTCTCAAAGCTGTTGAAAGAATGTTCAGCGAGAACGTTTGTAAATTTATGGAATCTATGTTTGTTTCATGATATTTGAAGCTTGGAGTCGTAGAAATACTGAATGAGTAAATATCCTAAACGTGGAAATGTCAATTACACATAGACAATAAAAAAGTATCCCTTTCCTCTGAACGTCTTTATTTTTTAATTTATTTTATTTATTTGAATTAGGACAATGCACATTCATCAACATGTTAGCATAAAGCATCAATGTAAATATGCCAGAATTAGCAGATAATTTGCATCCACTGTCCTAAGGCAGATAAGAACAGTGAACATTAAATAAGACGCTACAGGAGAGAACAGAGGGGACACAAACAGATAAGATGCCAATAACATAAAATCACAATGAAATGAGGTTAACAATAAAATGAGGTTAACAATGAAATGAGGTTAACAATAAAATGAGGTTAACAGTAAAATGAGGTTAACAATGAAATGAGGTTAACAATAAAATGAGGTTAACAGTAAAATGAGGTTAACAATGAAATGAGGTTAACAGTAAAATGAGGTTAACAATGAAATGAGGTTAACAATAAAATGAGGTTAACAGTAAAATGAGGTTAACAATAAAATGAGGTTAACAGTAAAATGAGGTTAACAGTAAAATGAGGTTAACAATAAAATGAGGTTAACAGTAAAATGAGGTTAACAGTAAAATGAGGTTAACAATGAAATGAGGTTAACAATAAAATGAGGTTAACAGTAAAATGAGGTTAACAATGAAATGAGGTTAACAGTAAAATGAGGTTAACAATGAAATGAGGTTAACAATAAAATGAGGTTAACAGTAAAATGAGGTTAACAGTAAAATGAGGTTAACAATAAAATGAGGTTAACAGTAAAATGAGGTTAACAATAAAATGAGGTTAACAATAAAATGAGGTTAACAGTAAAATGAGGTTAACAGTAAAATGAGGTTAACAATGAAATGAGGTTAACAATGAAATGAGGTTAACAGTAAAATGAGGTTAACAGTAAAATGAGGTTAACAATAAAATGAGGTTAACAGTAAAATGAGGTTAACAGTAAAATGAGGTTAACAATAAAATGAGGTTAACAGTAAAATGAGGTTAACAATAAAATGAGGTTAACAGTAAAATGAGGTTAACAATAAAATGAGGTTAACAATAAAATGAGGTTAACAGTAAAATGAGGTTAACAATAAAATGAGGTTAACAATAAAATGAGGTTAACAGTAAAATGAGGTTAACAGTAAAATGAGGTTAACAATGAAATGAGGTTAACAATGAAATGAGGTTAACAGTAAAATGAGGTTAACAGTAAAATGAGGTTAACAGTAAAATGAGGTTAACAGTAAAGTGAGGTTAACAATAAAATGATGTTAACAATAAAATGAGGTTAACAATAAAATGAGGTTAACAGTAAAATGAGGTTAACAATAAAATGAGGTTAACAGTAAAATGAGGTTAACAGTAAAATGAGGTTAACAATAAAATGAGGTTAACAGTAAAATGAGGTTAACAGTAAAATGAGGTTAACAATAAAATGAGGTTAACAATGAAATGAGGTTAACAGTAAAATGAGGTTAACAGTAAAATGAGGTTAACAATAAAATGAGGTTAACAGTAAAATGAGGTTAACAGTAAAATGAGGTTAACAATAAAATGAGGTTAACAGTAAAATGAGGTTAACAATAAAATGAGGTTAACAGTTAAATGAGGTTAACAATAAAATGAGGTTAACAATAAAATGAGGTTAACAGGCCCATGGAAACAGATCAATTTACCTGTGATCACATGTCTGGTTAGTTTTCAACCAAAGTTTCTGTCTGTAGGTCCCACAGCCTCTAACATGAGCTGGCAGTGTGTTCCATAAATGCTCCTCTGATGGATGCAACCATTTGGCCAAATGTGGTCCTACGCAGCTGAACATTACAGTCTCCTCTGGTTAAAGCTCTAGTGTTTATTCTAGTCATGTTTTTTTTTTGCTTATAAAATCTGTTAGAGGAGGAGGAGCAGGTCCATTTAAAACTTTATAAACCAGGCATGCATCCAGAAACATCTGATGAATTTCAAAGTCTAAAATGTTGTACTTACTTAAAATGTTACAATAATGATAATGTTCAGGTTTTCTATCAAGAACTTTCAGAGTTGCCTTGAAGAGAGACTGTAGGGGTTTCAGAACGGCCTGTGAGACCATGTGGTACGGCAGTAGTTTATATGGTTAAATATCATGGCATGCAGGTAGGTGTTTGCTGATTCAGAAGTCAGAGAGGGTCTTATATGCTTAACGTTTGAAAGATTAAACCTAATTATGTTTGAGATTCAGTTTCCATGCTGCTTGAAATTTAAATTGGGATCAAAGATATTTAAAGTGTTGAACCACATCCAACCTCTCTCCATTGATTAACACAGATGGTTCATCACCCTCTACTGGCTGTCGGGAGAAGAACATGCAGACCGTTTTGTTAAGATGTAGGCAGGAGTCTTGGAGCCATGGAGACACTGATACCACAGCGCTCTTCATTGTCCCTTTTCTTGTATTATTCCTCCAGAGCATCAAGGTTTTTGCAGGGAATGTAGTCCACCTCTGGTTTCCACCTCTGTCCCTTGACCCACTACACCTACCAGGACGTATTTTGGATAGATTTATTTTCAGCTTCTGATGTCTGATTCAACCTTTGGGAACAAGATCTGGACTGGGTTCTGAGTCCTGTGTGGCGTCCTGGACATTGGACACTATGCGTTAGTACAATACCTATTTGATATTTACTTAATTACTGCATTTCTTGACACTTGTCTAATTCATTTCTCAGTCTGCGGCAGTGTTCACCATCAGTGTGACATATTTCTGTCAGACTCTGAGGCCTAAGCAGAGGCAGGTTTTCTGCAGAGGCTTCACAGATGAAAACCATATCAGAACATGCAGGTTTATAGGTTTGAAAGTAGCATGTGTTCAGCATGTTGTTCCTTTGTTCCACGGAGGTAAAGGTTCGGCATTAATCTTCATTTTATGTAACAGTAAATATTCTAATTAAATTTGTGAAAAACATTTTACTGCCTGAAATACGAGACAAACATTTTCTAAGCTTTTTAAACTAGACATTGGTTAAAGCTGGACCATGAAGAGACCGTTCTGTCTCACATCCGTCCTGCATTCTCATGCATGTTTATCTTTTTTATGTCCTTCATCATTTTAACTTAAAGACTTTGCATCATCAGAGAAGTCTGTCATCAGATATCTTCTGGACCATGGACAGAAAATGTTGGCAATGATGTAAAGGTGAGATGTTCTGATGGGACATGTGGTTCTTCCAACCATTCCTGCTTTAAATGTTGATAATCAACACTGTGGGTAAGGCTGTTGTCCTTTACCTCAGTTTTATTGTTATAGTAATGGGGCATTAATGTTCTTGAATTGTCTCTTTAACACCACAGGGATGGCCTAAACAAGGACTGTCCAGCAGCTGTGGGATGTTGGTAGTGTCGGTAACATCTGCCTCCACCCACCATGTTGTTCTATGGGTCGTATCGACGTAATAAGCACATTCTGTAAAGGGAGCATCATCAGATTTCAGTGAGGTAAGGATACAGGTGAGAGTCTATGCTTTCTGATGCAGATTTCATTAACTGTGAACCTGTGATGTCCACAGGATGATGTAATAACCAGATGGTGGCGTCTGTCTCTGAAAATCCTTCCCTGTGAGGTCAGAACAATAATGGTGCCCTGAACCGCGTCATGTTACACATATGTGAGTTTTTAAAGAAAACCTTCAATTTGTCCTTTTTTAAAAGGTCCAGAGACAAAGTACCACAGGAGAGAAAGGAAAAACTGTTGGTGAGAGGGCAACATGTGAGGCAAGCTGCAGCTAAAATTCATCACTTTGTAGTTTTCAATCATGTCATTTATATTATATCTATTCATAGTGAACCTCTGTTCTAAGCTTGTTTTTTCAAGTCTGAAAGAAAATCAGGATAGAAGAATTAAAAGGATTGAAGCAGTTTTGATGTCATTCAGACTTTCATCTTTCACTCTGTATGACCACAGCTACGCCAGAACAGCCCAGGCACAAATCCAGGTACATTTGTTTTAATTTACACATAACTAGTCATTTTGATTTTTATATCTTTATGTGCTAATGAGACTAAAACCCTAAAAGATTTATAAAATATATATAAATTCATTATTTGGACAGTGTTTTTATACCATTAGAGAAGCAAGGGATACGATGCTGAGAGATATAAAGTGTTAATTATAGTTTAATGCTCTTCACCATGCAGGTACAGAGGATGCCACCAATCTTACAGGGAAGATTCATTCCTAATCATATGTGTCACAGCCATGCTTCTGGTAGGACAGTCTTGTAATACACCTGTTTTTATTTTGTTTTTACACAATCAGGCACAGGGAGCCTCAGCTTGCCTCACTTTGGCGTCGACATGCCTGTCCTTTCAAACCGTTCTGACCCTGTTTTTCATTAGAAGACTCACTGTGCTTGGTGGATGGTGAGGACCTTTGACCTTTTCACCTAAAACATGTGAAATTAGATTTTAACTACATGAAATCGATTTTTCATTAACAGGTGAGTGTTGGGATCCTGAGGCTTGCCCACCAGAGGGCGCCGAGGATCCTCTTCTGTTTTTATTTGTTTTCTGTTAGTGACTGGGGTTACTGTTGGGATCTGGAGATCTACCATCTGTCTCCAGCAGAGAGCGCTGTGGGTCTCCTGGGCTGGAGCTTCCAGCACACCCGAAGCTCATCAGCCCATCAGGAGGCCTTCCTTCAACGCTGCAGTGTTGACCAAGTTTGGTTAGCAAACCCAAGCCCCAGTTTATCTGGTGAATTTCAGTAGACTCTAGAGAGGAACTGGATTCTAACCTGCCTCTGTTTTCTTTGCTCACAGAAAGCCTGACTGAAGTCTGAAGCTCTGGATGAGCTTAACCTGGAAACCTGACTGCCTGCCCAAGGAAGTTAAACCTGAAGATCTCAGTCTGGATTCCTCCTTCAGCTCTCAGGGGAGAGCTAGGAAGCCAAACCTGAAGATCTCAGTCTGGATTCCTCCTTCAGCTCTCAGGGGAGAGCTAGGAAGTTAAACCTGAAGATCTCAGTCTGGATTCCTCCTTCAGCTCTCAGGGGAGAGCTAGGAAGCCAAACCTGAAGATCTCAGTCTGGATTCCTCCTTCAGCTCTCAGGGGAGAGCTAGGAAGCCAAACCTGAAGATCTCAGTCTGGATTCCTCCTTCAGCTCTCAGGGGAGAGCTAGGAAGTTAAACCTGAAGATCTCAGTCTGGATTCCTCCTTCAGCTCTCAGGGGAGAGCTAGGAAGTTAAACCTGAAGATCTCAGTCTGGATTCCTCCTTCAGCTCTCAGGGGAGAGCTAGGAAGTTAAACCTGAAGATCTCAGTCTGGATTCCTCCTTCAGCTCTCAGGGGAGAGCTAGGAAGCCAAACCTGAAGATCTCAGTCTGGATTCCTCCTTCAGCTCTCAGGGGAGAGCTAGGAAGTTAAACCTGAAGATCTCAGTCTGGATTCCTCCTTCAGCTCTCAGGGGAGAGCTAGGAAGTTAAACCTGAAGATCTCAGTCTGGATTCCTCCTTCAGCTCTCAGGGGAGAGCTAGGAAGTTAAACCTGAAGATCTCAGTCTGGATTCCTCCTTCAGCTCTCAGGGGAGAGCTAGGAAGCCAAACCTGAAGATCTCAGTCTGGATTCCTCCTTCAGCTCTCAGGGGAGAGCTAGGAAGTTAAACCTGAAGATCTCAGTCTGGATTCCTCCTTCAGCTCTCACCAGCCAGAACCTAGACGCTGCTGCTGCTGAGCTCTCTGTTACTTCCACAATCTCTGGACTGAACCGGTTTCCCACCTCTAGGATCTGTCAGAACCTGTTCAAGGTACATTTAGAAATTACCCACTCATCATTCCATCTAACTGTCTGGCTAACCAAACTGTTCTTTGCATGTTCTTCCTGCATGCCATTTCAAATAATTTCTGATAAAGCACATTGACTTTCGACTTGCACAGTCATCCTTTTTCATAATGTGTTCTTTCAATATTATTTACATTTTTGAATGTTTCTTTTGTTGGAGCTCAGTTGATTTACATTATTTACTTTTCATAGAAATGGTTTCATTGTGGCTTTAAATTGTTGGAGTAGAACCAATAAAGTAGTTGTAGATATATTGTAACAGTGTTGTTTAACAGTAGAATAAGCTTCTGTTAGATATTTTAAAGCAAACAAAGCTAATAACTTAGCCTGGGTGCCAGTCAGAACTTAGTCCCGCCCACAAGGTTTGAGTTCGGGGAAGTTCGGTCTGGCTCTGCTCCATAGTAGCGCGAGTATTAAAGCCCACTGTCAGGCGATCCAATCAAATTGTCAGGGCGGGCTTTATACGATGATGGACAGATGATCAACAGTAACGTAATCAACCACGTCACTAAAGCGCGCTTGGGTGACAACAACAATGGCTGCCGCTGGAGAGTTTGGGTGAGTAGATTCTGCTATTAGGTCTGTTCTAGAAGATATCGACAGCAAATTCATTTTAAAAGAGGAACAGAGAAACGCGATCAAGGCTCATCTTCTTATTCTAGGCGTGAAACTGCACGCTTTGATTTTTGTGGACAACAACTATGCGTGGCTTAACATACGTCACGCACTCCGTTGCTCTTATTGGTTGTAGGTCTATCCAATTGAGTGCAGAGGCATTTTTTTCCTGGTTCGTTCGAAACACGCCCCATAATCACAGCTCTATGGAGCAGCATCAGACTCATTCTGACTAGAATTGAGTCGGACTACGTCAGGCTACTAATAACTGGCAATATACAATGTTTCCTGTACATTTAGAAAATTGACTGAAATCAATGCAAATTCTTTACAAACCTGACATGCAGCTAAGCTGTTCATGTTTTAACAGTCAGAATCAACTTGGGTTTGATTGTAATATACAAACAGAAACAAATTGTTGAGATACAAACATTAGATTAAAGGAGCAGAGCGAAGGTGTAGTTGGAGTAGAGGTGATGGAGGCTCAGGTGAGAAGCAGCTGCACACATCAAGCTGGACTCTATGAAGGGTGGAGGAGATGAGGCCGGCGCCGTTAGGCAGGGACGGAGGCACATGATCAGGTGATTAGTTAGAAATTACACATTGGTTTAATTTATGCATCCAGTTACTTTATTTAAAAGGTTTTCATGTATAAATAAGTGATCCACAGCAGATCATTCTCTGGCGGTTACCAGGGCGATGTCTACTGCCTGCGGTCTGAGCGACCAAGGTTATTTCTTGTCAAATAAAATGTCTAAAACCTGCTTTCTGTGTCTTTCTAGGTTGAAGCTACATTTAAAGTTTTAATGAATCACTTTGAGTTTTGCAAAACCATTTGATGTTTAAGTTTTTAGAGTGCAGTTCATGAATCTATTGGTAAATGAATGTGGACTTTTTAAATGGAACAGTGGGACACCAGTCAGTTTACTGGTTGAGCTGGAGTCCAGTAAGATGGTGAACAATAACAATAGCTGAGCCAGGTCACCTGCAACCAAACACATTCTAGTTTTTTAGTAGAAGTTTGGTTCGTTTATAAATTATATTCACAATGTGAATAATAAGAAAAACGGCAAACAACCAATATGCAGTGTGAATGGACGCACTAAGTCTCTATCTACCATTGAACTAAGTGGACTTTGAAGCAACCTGGTAAACAAGTTTCATTACAAACCTGCGGGAATAACATCTTTAGTGGACTGCTTGCAGAGAGGACCCAGGTAGGTCTGAGTATCCTCCTGTTTTCTCCTGACTTTCCCAATATAGAGTAAGAAACAACATGCGTCCTAAACAATCAAAGGCATTTTCTACAGAGGATGAACCGCCTGTGACCCTGATGCTGCTAACCCAGATGTTTGAGCAGCAGAGAGATGCTACAGCAGCAGCAGGATAACTTTAAATGTTTTGATGATGCCGTTAGAAATGTTCAAGGGTTAAAATCAAGCCTGGAATTCACCCAAGATAAAGTTCAGACAGAAATGACAAAGCAAAAGGAAGTGGACACAAAACTAAAGACACTTGATATGGAAATACTGAAATCAAGGGAGGAGCTGGACAAGATGGGAATAAAGCTGGACTTTATTGAGAACCAGTCATTGCTGAAGAAAGAGGTGAAAGCTGGGACTCAACTGAGACGAAGATCCGAGACCTGATTGAGAGTAAAATGGGATTGGACGGCCGTAACATGGAAATGGAACGTGCTCACAGAGTGGGTCAATATCAAGAGGGGGAAACCTAGGAGGATAATGGTCAGACTCCAGAGCTTCAAGGATAAACAGGCCATTTTGTCTTCTGCAAACAAGCTGAAAAGCACAAATATGTAGATAAATCAAGACTTTTCTGAGGCTGTGCTGAAAAGGAGAAAGAAAGTTCTGCCTAAGCTGAAAGCTGCACGTGAAAGACGAGACCATCCTTAGATTTGACTAACTGACCATAAAGCCCAACACTGGAAAAGTTCAAATGCTAAACATATGTACAGATAACATCCAACTGTGACTACATGTTCAATGAGTCATTCCATTTTTCCACTTAAAGGTCTTAGCTCATTTAAACATCTGCAGCTTGAGGAACAAACCTGACCACATTACTCACATTTTGCAGGTAAATCTGAAACACGCCTTTATTCGTCTTTTACAGACACAGAATTAATGGGTTTTGGTTACATATTATTTAGAAGAGATAGAAACAAATATGGCGGTGGCGTAGCGTTTTATATCAGAGAGGACATTCCAGTGAAAGTGAGAAATGTTGAACAGTATAGAAGCAATATGGCTACAAGTTCATTTACCAAACCTAAGACCTATACTAGTGGGTTGCTTATAACGGCCTCTGAATGCCAACTCTCAACATCTTCAGGAGATTTGTAATATGTTAGCTGCAGCCTGCCATGAAAACAAAGAAATATTTATTTTAGGGGATTCAAACATAGATTGGTTTTCACCAAACTGCCCAAAGAAAAAAAAACGTAGCTCTATGTCTGCATTATGTGGCCTTAAACAGAACATAACTCAGCCAGATAGACTCTGCATGACTGCACTGGGTAAACCTCCTCCCTGTACAGACCATATATTTACAAATGTTTCAGAGCAGTGATCAAAGGCGGCTTCAGCACCAACTGGTTGCAGTGACATTATAGGAGTTAAAACTAAATTAGCTAAAGGTGGCAGAAGACTAATCCACAGAAGATCAATCAGGGGCAGTATATCCATGACAGCTGCTGACTGGTCGGAGGTTTGCACTGATGTTGACCCAGACTCAGCTCTAAACTGATTTATGGAAATATGAATGAAAATCGTTGATAAACACGCCCCACTGAGGAAAAGTTAGGAACAGAAGCGCACCGAGGTTAGATGATGACCTGAAGGAACTGATGCGTATTAAGGACAGTGCTAAGACAAAAGCTGATAGTTCTGGTGAATCGGTAGATTAAGAACATCAAAGGTTTAAGAAATAATGTCGTTAAGGTCAATAAAAAAGAAAAAAGAATACTTTCAAAACAAGAAGGAAGCAAAAAACGACAGTAATTGTTATGGACAGTGTTGGGGAGTAATGGATTACATGTAACGACGTTACGTAATTTAATTACAAAAACAGAGTAACTGTAATTTGTTACAGTTACAATGAGAAAATATGTAATTCTGTTACAGTTACTTCCGAAAATATTAAGAATAACAAATTTAGTTACATTTTTTAAAAAATATAAAGAAAAACCTTTTTGAAATATGTGCAGTGAACCCTCGCTGTAACGCGGTTCACTCTTCACGGTCTCGCTGCTTCACAGATTTGCATCATGCATCGTTAAACTTTATTATCGAACATAATCAATGGTGGCATGTCGGTTTATAAGGATCTTTGGCCCAGAAGAACAAAGAGCGACAACAACTACCGATAACTACGTTCTTCTCTCCAAAACACACCTGCACCGCAGGCTTTAGAAGAAAGAAACGCCACAGAGCAGAGTCAGGATGCAGCGGCTCTGCAAACAGCAGTGAAATACTGAACTGAACACGTCAGTCACTTTTTGTCCTGCTGTACTTTGTATTTTTTTTCATAATCATTTTTCATTTTCTCCCGTTCCAATCCGTCATGGCGAGGTGCTGCTGATCCCCGCAATATTAACTCTTCAGTTCGTATTGATGATTAAAATTATTACTTATTTATTGACAACTATATTATTTTACAGTACAGTAGTTAACAACGTTTATACCGTACTTTTATTTGTTTAACAAATGCTTGGGCCTGTAAAAAGTTTTTCTTCCTTGATTTCAATGCTGTATGGAGTATTTCATTGTATAATAACTTTAAAAAATAAAGGTTTCTACTTCACGGATTTCACCTATTGTGGGTTCTTTTAGGAACGTAACCCCCGCGATAAACGAGGGTTCACTGTAACGATATTTTTATTGCTTCGCGCCTGTATCGCCGTTTCCCGCTACGGCTCCTTGTCTCTATCATATTTGCCACTCTGATGATCCATCCTGTGCTGGTGGAGCCTCCTTGAGGAACAGCAGGTGAGCGGACGGTTCTATTTCAGCTCAAGCATCAGAAATGACAGCCTTCCATCACTGGAAATTTAAGGAGCATTTCATTTACATCTGTGAAAATGGCTCAAATTTAACCTTGCAGTGCAAGAAGTGTTTGCCGGCTATCAACCTGAACCTGCAAGTGTTAGTCTGCAAACTGCGTGAATGGTAGAGCCTGGGGGAGGAACAGAAAGAGTATGGCCCCATGAGAGGAGTCTGCCTGCTGCTGGCATCTCTTCCTGTGGACATCCTGTGATCGCCTGTCAGCAATTCCCTCTCAGCTTAGTGCTTCTTAAGGTTCATTCAGTTCTCAAAAATTCAATGTTGAACGTGGATCAATATTCATTAAAACCTTAAAGTAATCAAAAAGTAATCAAAAGTAATTAGTTACATTACTTTTTAAAGTAATCGAAAAAGTTACACTACAATTACATTTTAAACAAGGTAACTTGTAACTATAACGGATTACATTTTTAAAGTAACTTACCCAACACTGGTTATGGAGCACTTTAAATGAAATGATGGCTAGAAGCCAACATTCAGTTAAAGCATCACATGTAGAACATAATGAGCTTTTATTACCAAACCACAAAACATTTCAGATTATTCTAATAATTATTCTACCAGCAAAGTAGAGAATTTAAGAGCTACTATGACTCCTGATAGTGGGTCTGAGTTATATAATGTAATCCTAAACAAAATTATGAACAAGAAGAATTGTTCTTTTACATTCCATCAAGTGGAGACAGTTTTTATTGAAAATATTCTAAAATCTTTACCAGATAGAAAATCATCAGGATTGTTTAGATTGAAGATTGTTCAGATTAGCTGCTAAAACTTTGTCCGTCCAGTTTCTCATATATTCAACCAGAGCGTTACACGCCGTTACCTAAGAATAAAAAAGCTGCTTTTACAGGAGCTAACTGTCCACCTATCAGCGTTCTTCCTCTAATGAGCCAGATTATGGAAACATTTTCATTCCATCAGATGCTAGACAGACGGCTGGAAGAACCAGACCTGAACAGGTTAGTGGGGCAGTAATGTTAGATCTCAGTGCTGCCTTCGATCTGATTGACCAGTATTGCATGCTCATGCAGCATTGTTGAACTAGAAAGTTATGGATTTTCTCCCTCTGCTCTGTCATGGATGGCCAGCTGCCTCTCAGAGAGGACGCAGAGAGAATCTTTCACTGGTGAATACTGGTCCAGTAAAACACTTCATGGTGGATTACCAGAAGGAAGCGGCCTCTCTCCACTCTTATACTCTATTTTTAACAAACGATCTGCTCTGCATGGAGAATACCACGCAGATGACTCCACATTGTATTGTGCAGCACACACAGCTGACCGTGCGTCAGATTTAATTAATTAGGATTTAGAAAAAGTGAGCAGGTGGATTAAAGAAAATAAATTGGAATTAAATATAGAAAAAAACTTTTGGAAGTAATCACAAATTAAAAAATGAAACCTCCCTATGTTTGTTAGTCAACGGGCTGCAGCTGAAGCACGTAAAGCAGACTAATTACTGGGAGTCATCTTAGACTCACACCTGTCTGGGCTGCTCATGTGGCTAAAATGGGTGAAGGCGTTACCATGGTGAAGAAATGTGCTTCATTCGTACCCGCTGCTGCTGCTGAACAGGTTGTACAGTCCTGAGTTATCTGGAGTGATATGGTCATCCGCTTCACAGAGTGAGCTTCACAAGCTTCAGCTGCACCAAGCAGGGCGGCCCTTCAGAGCTCACAAAGAACAAAGATGGCTTCAATGCACAGACGGCTGTCATGGTTAACCATTACCTATAAACTTAAATGAAGACTTCTATTTATATGGAATGTTTTCTTTAAACAACAGCCTTCATGTTTTGCTGAACATTTAGTCCTTCTTGAAAAAAGTCATGATTACGTAACAAGGCGGGCACTAGGTGGAGACATTAAACTCCCAGAACAAAGCATCTAAATCCACAGTGTGTCATAGAGCCGTATGGAACCAGCAGCCAGTAACCAAGAGTCCAGAACAGAACAAGCTTCAAAAAGATGCCGTCCTCAGAACTACTGCAGATGATATGATGAACTGACCTGTGT
Organism: Cyprinodon tularosa; assembly: GCF_016077235.1. NCBI lineage: Eukaryota > Metazoa > Chordata > Actinopteri > Cyprinodontiformes > Cyprinodontidae > Cyprinodon > Cyprinodon tularosa. Next base: position 60,692 of record NW_024037990.1, on the reverse strand, counting down.
ATTTATGGTGTATATTTCTACTCTTTTTCATGTTCCTATTATTATTGTGCAATTTATGTTAATGGTTTGTTCATAATGTAATGTAATTTCTTTATGTGAGGACCCAGGAACATTAGTGGCCATTTATTTGGCCGCTAATCCTAATAAAACTAAACTAAACTAAACTAAAATAAACTAAACTAAACTAAACTAAGTTGGCCAAAGTTGTTGACTAAATGTTTTACTGACCAAACCTCTTTTCCATCTAGTCCCTTTTAAATAAGCCAAAGACTTTTATATTTTAGATTTTAAGTTATTCATTTTAAGAGTACCATTCACAACATCAAAATCTTTTATTTGAACTTCAGCTCCAGCAAGTATTTGTTAATATTTGTGTTCTTAATCTGCGATAGACTAAACATCTGTCCCACTCTGAGGATAATTAATGATAATTAATGGACGGATTAAAGTGCTCTTAATGTACATTTGTCTCCTAAATATTGATTTCAATCATGTTTTATGTTTTTTTTTAGATAAATAGGTGTAAGGATAGATAAATACATCTCCATAATGATTCCTTATTTTTGCTTATTTTAGATTGTTTGTTACTAATATAATTTTAAATAAGGATTTGATAAAGATTTCAAAATGAAAAAGGGACCTACCATGTGACAGACATGCTACGTGACATCACGCTTTGTAGCCATTTCTTTACGGTTTAATTTGTATTTTTGATGTTAATGGTGTTCTTGAGTATTTTGAAAGTTGTTGAAAATACTTTTTTTTAAATAAACTTTATTAGAAAATGCTTTATAATACAGAGAGAAGTACAATTTCCAGTGAACAATGTCCAGAGGTTTGAGCAAAGAAGGTGTTCAGTCTATTTAAGCGTTTGGTGAGACTAACTCTGCTTTCTGAACTCTGTTCTGTTTTCCTGATTGGGACCAGTTTCTGTCCTGCAGATCCCCTGGTTTGCTTTGCCCCTGCCTGCTCTGTTATTGGCATCTGTTCTGGACTGATTCCTGGATTCTACTGGCTTCTGAGGTTGGACCTGTCTTCTGGTTTCCCTTAAAGGACACTGCTGCTGCTCGCTCTGTAGGAACTGGCTGCAAGCTGGGGATTAACCTCCCGTTTGGACTGAACTTTGACTCAGGTCAGTGACTCTGCTCCAAGTGGTGATCAGCTCCACATCCAGTCACTGACCTGTATCTCCTATCTCTGCAGAGATCCCCCTGCAGCTGATGAGCTCCTGTCTGTTTTAATCAAGGCTTTGAACTTTCTCACCGCCCGCCTCGCTTCCAATTCTGGGTCCAACATTCTGAGATCATTGCAATTACACATCCCATTACCACAGGAATAACTGAACATTTCTAATTCTATGAAATATATTTTACTTTAGTTTGTATAAAACTAAATAGAAGTTATTTCCTTTTTATTCAGAATAAATGTTGATAGTTGCCACAGTTTTCTGAAATAATCCACAGATGAAAGAATGACATCAGATTGGGATGTTTTCATTACAGTACGTCTGTTTTATCTTTAATGCTCAGATTTTGACTATGAATGAAGAACAGAAGCAGAGCTTCCTTTGTTACACAGGATCTGGTAAACATTGTCACAGTAAAGTGAGGCGTGTGTTTCGTTTAGAGATACGAGGCACATAAAGCTGACGGAGGGAATCCATGTGGAGAAGAGCAGGAATAATTGGCCCTTCCTCCGCTTGCTTTTCCTGGGTGGATTAGTGGTGTGAGCCAAGCAGGATTTGGGACAGAAGATAATTATTCCACTTGCCCCCTTCCTCTTTCTGTCTTTGGTCCATCTTGTGTCTCTTTTATCCTAAGCAGGATTATTTTACTCTGCCTTCCGTTTTAGAACCAAACTAATCCGAGCTGCACCTTAGTTTGACCAGAGCAGAGAATATTGATGAAACACACATTTCTGTTTCAGTCTGAACCTTTTTCTCTTTACAGTCACTGTAACAATGCACCCCCCCCCCCCCAACACACACACACACAGAAATAGAGAGTATTTTATCCCGTATCATTTTTATACTGTTTATTTAACTCAATCATTGGAATGACATGATTTGGTTGAAAGAGTTAAATACATGCTGCTGTTATTCTATATTAAAAACAGATTGGCCAGTAGGGACATCTGGTCCCAAAAAGGCCTGCAGGATCTGGTCCAGGAGTCCCGGTCCTGACAGAGCCTCAGCGGCATCCTGGACCGTGTGAAGAAGTCAAAATGATTTAGATGAAGGAAGCACGGAGGTCAGGGAATGCTACTCGCTCTTCATCTTCCAGAAGGTCCTGCAGACTCTGCAGCCACATGAGGCTCTAAATAATAAATAAATAAATAATAAACAATGTGCTGAAACCAAAATTAGCGTTTAATCTAAGCTTTTCAAACAAGTATTGAAATAAGCCCCATATTCAGTGTAGAGATAATTCATTGCCTCTACATTAATTGTTTCCTTTTAATCACCATTAATAGAATAAAATCATTTGGAGGTCATCAGAGGACAGAAATAAAGCCTCGGTGTGGAGATAATCTGGGTCCTCCTGCATCTGCTGTGATCCTCTGGTGGAAACGTCCTGCAGCAGAAGCTGAGATGAAGGTTGAGGAACGAAGGAGCAGCTGCAGTTCACCAGTAACTGTTCCAGCCTGTGGTTGGCTAGACCAGAGGAAGTAGCATGCTAATGGCCCGGCGTGACCACATGGAGCATCAGAGGCAGCGTAGCATCTAAGGCTAACATTAGACAGCAGGTTTACCTGTGAACCAGCGGTCAGAGCTGGAGGCAAACTGTTCCATGATCCTGTGGGCCGCAGTGACCTCTCCCTGACCTCTAATGACCCGGCAGGATGACACGGACCTGCAGAGGCGGAGGTGGTGGACTGGAGGTTTATTAAGCCTGGGGGTTAGTGGATAGTGAGGTGTAGAAGGTCAGCATCGCCTGCGTGCCTTTTGGCCATGTCCAGCTCTGCCTTGAAGGGTTTTTATCCTGCTTTTACTTTCCTTATTAAAACAGGCTTGGAGGAGCTTCAGTAGCTGGAGTTCAGGAAGGTAAGGAACAACCATCCAGGGTTAGGAGTCTATGAACAGGACAGACCTGGAAACAGGAGGTGGTCTTCCTGATTCATCAGACGGTCGTTTTTCTGCAGTCTTTAATGAAGGACAAACAGAGATAAACCTGCCTGCAGGCACCTTTCATCAGGCTGCTGCTGACTGCAGAAAACCATGAGGGGAGTCAGCAGGTGTTCTTTATCAGTCTCAGGACCAGAGTTAATGTTTGCCCTATAGCTGCTGCTCACACAGCAGACAAACTCACTGCTGGATCCAGAGAATCTAATCCTGGATTTGCTCCTGATCTCATAAATGTAGAATGTAAACGGTGAGAGCAAAGTGTAAAGATGTAGTTATAGAAGAGACGCCTGCAGCTGATGCTCAGGCTGTGTTTTTATTTGTGTCGTTCAGAACGTCACATGAAGCCAGTTACTGATCTCTGAGAGTCATGTGAGAGGCATAGAATGATAAACCACCACGGCTTTAGGAAACAGATTTTATGCTTTGCTGTTCAGGTCAGAGCCATAAAGGTGAGTATTAGAGCACAGCACAGCAGGACGCTCCAGTAGAACTGCTCAGACGGAGCACCAACCAACCCTTCTCCATGGCCGGAGCAATGCAGCCCTCATGGCTGCTCGCCTTCCTCCTTCTGCTGCTCTACAGACCACCAGGAGAGGCCAGGGACAGCGATCAGCTGGCACAGTGAGTGTGGATGGAGAGGAGAGGGTCCTTTAGAGCCCACCTCCTGCATGAAGCTGTGTCTGATGGGATGATCTGTCTGTAGGCCTCGCATCAAGTCAGACGACGGTCACCTCGTGTTCACCACGGGGGACAACAAAGACATCCGCTTCCAGCCGTCCTCCTCCGGCCGGGTCAAGGTGGGAGATGAAGACCTCATCCAGCTGCTCAGCCAGGTAGGTTCAGCTGATCTAATCCAGCAGAGGAAACAGATTCATCTCTGGCTTCCACCAATGAGAGAATAACCCGGACCAAACCAGGCCGCATCAGGACGACCCTGGACCTGTCAGCGTCACACCAGGGATCACGCTTCAAGCACTTCTGGGAGCACCGAGGCCTTAGAGGATCACCTGCTGCTCCGTGGCTCCAGCAGCTGCAGGCCTCATATGGATTTACCATCAATCCAGCTGCAGGTTACCACTGGATTCACCATCAATCCAGCTGCAGGTTACCACTGGATTCACCATCAATCCAGCTGCAGATTACCACTGGATTCACCATCAATCCAGCTGCAGGTTACCACTGGATTCACCATCAATCCAGCTGCAGGTTACCACTGGATTCACCATCAATCCAGCTGCAGGTTACCACTGGATTCACCATCAATCCAGCTGCAGGTTACCACTGGATTCACCATCAATCCAGCTGCAGGTTACCACTGGATTCACCATCAATCCAGCTGCAGATTACCACTGGATTCACCATCAATCCAGCTGCAGGTTACCACTGGATTCACCATCAATCCAGCTGCAGGTTACCACTGGATTCACCATCAATCCAGCTGCAGGTTACCACTGGATTCACCATCAATCCAGCTGCAGGTTACCACTGGATTCACCATCAATCCAGCTGCAGGTTACCACTGGATTCACCATCAATCCAGCTGCAGGTTACCACTGGATTCACCATCAATCCAGCTGCAGGTTACCCCTGGCTTGATGCAGTGGTAACCTGCAGCTGGATTGATGGTGAATCCAGTGGTAATCTGCAGCTGGATTGATGGTGAATCCAGTGGTAACCTGCAGCTGGATTGATGGTGAATCCATTGGTAACCTGCAGCTGGATTGATGGTGAATCCAGTGGTAATCTGCATCTGGATTGATGGTGAATCCAGTGGTAACCTGCAGCTGGATTGATGGTGAATCCAGTGGTAATCTGCAGCTGGATTGATGGTGAATCCAGTGGTAACCTGCAGCTGGATTGATGGTGAATCCATTGGTAACCTGCAGCTGGATTGATGGTGAATCCAGTGGTAATCTGCATCTGGATTGATGGTGAATCCAGTGGTAACCTGCAGCTGGATTGATGGTGAATCCAGTGGTAATCTGCAGCTGGATTGATGGTGAATCCATTGGTAACCTGCAGCTGGATTGATGGTGAATCCAGTGGTAACCTGCAGCTGGATTGATGGTGAATCCATTGGTAACCTGCAGCTGGATTGATGGTGAATCCAGTGGTAATCTGCAGCTGGATTGATGGTGAATCCAGTGGTAACCTGCAGCTGGATTGATGGTGAATCCAGTGGTAATCTGCAGCTGGATTGATGGTGAATCCAGTGGTAACCTGCAGCTGGATTGATGGTGAATCCAGTGGTAACCTGCAGCTGGATTGATGGTGAATCCAGTGGTAACCTGCAGCTGGATTGATGGTGAATCCAGTGGTAATCTGCAGCTGGATTGATGGTGAATCCAGTGGTAACCTGCAGCTGGATTGATGGTGAATCCAGTGGTAATCTGCAGCTGGATTGATGGTGAATCCAGTGGTAATCTGCAGCTGGATTGATGGTGAATCCAGTGGTAATCTGCAGCTGGATTGATGGTGAATCCAGTGGTAACCTGCAGCTGGATTGATGGTGAATCCATTGGTAACCTGCAGCTGGATTGATGGTGAATCCAGTGGTAATCTGCATCTGGATTGATGGTGAATCCAGTGGTAACCTGCAGCTGGATTGATGGTGAATCCAGTGGTAATCTGCAGCTGGATTGATGGTGAATCCATTGGTAACCTGCAGCTGGATTGATGGTGAATCCAGTGGTAACCTGCAGCTGGATTGATGGTGAATCCATTGGTAACCTGCAGCTGGATTGATGGTGAATCCAGTGGTAATCTGCAGCTGGATTGATGGTGAATCCATTGGTAACCTGCAGCTGGATTGATGGTGAATCCAGTGGTAATCTGCAGCTGGATTGATGGTGAATCCAGTGGTAACCTGCAGCTGGATTGATGGTGAATCCAGTGGTAACCTGCAGCTGGATTGATGGTGAATCCAGTGGTAATCTGCAGCTGGATTGATGGTGAATCCAGTGGTAACCTGCAGCTGCTGGAGCCAAGGAGCAGCAGGTGATCCTCTAAGGCCTTAGTTCTCACAGACGTTCTTGAAGATTGATGCCAGAAAATGTTCCTAAACTCTAGAAAAGCAGTTCTATGTTTAGTCCAGAGGTGAGCAGCCTTTCTAATGATGCATCTGTCACAGTTTCTGAGTCAGTGAAGGAAACCAGGAGAACGCCAAACTACTGGGACGGAAAACATCGGCTCAGCCTTCTGGAAAGATCTGGTCTCATCAGCTTTGAAAAGGTTCCCATAAAGTCTGTAATGATTAACAGGATGAGGCTCACACCCAGGGAGGTCAAAGTTCAGCTGCCTGTGGAGCCACTGGATGGAAGCAGTTTGATTAATTAAAGGCTTACAGGCTAAATAATGACAGTGAAGCTGGATTGGGTGATTAGAAAGGATTCATTTTATCTCTCCTTTGTCCTTTAACCCAGTCTGCTCATTAAACAATAAACTGATGGTTCAAATGTGTAACGTCAGGGAGTCAGGCCTGTTTCTGTCCCTCATGATAAACATCATCACATGATATCTGAATAAAACCTGAGGTCATCGCTGTAGACGCTCTGAAACCATAACACTGTTGCTTCCCTCTGGATGTCTGACTCCGCCTCCCCAGACCCGCTCATTCACACCCAGAGAGAGACAACAACAGCTTCAACTGTTCCAGCTCCTGGATGATCCAGGGAAAGTTTATTATTCGCTCCTTTAAAGCAGATCAAATGGAATTGGGTTTATTCTGACTGGGTTCTGTGGTAGATGAACTGATCCCTCTGGGCCCACAGCTTTTAATCTGGTCTGGGTTCTGATTTCAGGTTAAGGTCAATACAGAGGACATTGATGACATCAAGGCTCATGGAGGAGAAATCCCGCCTGAAATCACCAACAGCCTCAACCAGCTCAACAGCAAGGTAACGAGAAGAATCTGCAAAAGACTGTAATCCCCGATCCTGGTCCTGGCCCTAATCCCGATCATGATCCTGACTCTGACCCTGATCCTGATCCCGATCACGATCCTGACACTGACTCTTGCCCTGATCCTGATCCCGATCACGATCCTGACACTGACCCTGATCCTGATCATGATCCTGACTCTGACCCTGATCCTAATCCCGATCATGATCCTGACTCTGACCCTGATCCCGATCATGATCCTTACTCGGACCCTGATCCTGATCATGATCCTGACTCGGAACCTGATCCTGACTCTGGCCCTGATCCTGATCCCGATCATGATCCTGACTTGGACCCTGATCCTGATCCTTACTCTGATCCCGATAATGAGAATGACTGGGACCCTGATCCCGATCATGATCCTTACTCTGACCCTGATCCCGATCATGATCCTAACTCTGACCCTGATCCTAATCCCGATCATGATCCTGACACTGACCCTGATCCTGATCATGATCCTGACTCTGACCCTGATCCTAATCCCGATCATGATCCTGACTCTGACCCTGATCCCGATCATGATCCTTACTCGGACCCTGATCCTGATCATGATCCTGACTCGGAACCTGATCCTGACTCTGGCCCTGATCCTGATCCCGATCATGATCCTGACTTGGACCCTGATCCTGATCCTTACTCTGATCCCGATAATGAGAATGACTGGGACCCTGATCCCGATCATGATCCTTACTCTGACCCTGATCCCGATCATGATCCTAACTCTGACCCTGATCCTAATCCCGATCATGATCCTGACACTGACCCTGATCCTGATCATGATCCTGACTCTGACCCTGATCCTAATCCCGATCATGATCCTGACTCTGACCCTGATCCCGATCATGATCCTTACTCGGACCCTGATCCTGATCATGATCCTGACTCGGAACCTGATCCTGACTCTGGCCCTGATCCTGATCCCGATCATGATCCTGACTTGGACCCTGATCCTGATCCTTACTCTGATCCCGATAATGAGAATGACTGGGACCCTGATCCCGATCATGATCCTTACTCTGACCCTGATCCCGATCATGATCCTTACTCTGACCCTGATCCTGACTCTGGCCCTGATCCTGATCCCGATCATGATCCTGACTCTGACCCTGATCCCGATCATGATCCTTACTCGGAACCTGATCCTGACTCTGGCCCTGATCCTGATCCCGATCATGATCCTGACTTGGACCCTGATCCCGATCATGATCCTTACTCTGACCCTGATCCTGACTCTGGACCTGATCCTGATCCTTACTCTGATCCCGATCATGATCCTGACTCTGGCCCTGATCCTGATCCCGATCATGATCCTGACTTGGACCCTGATCCCGATCATGATCCTTACTCGGACCCTGATCCTGATAATGATCCTGACTCGGAACCTGATCCTGACTCTGGCCCTGATCCCGATCATGATCCTGACTTGGACCCTGATCCTGATCATGATCCTGACTCGGAACCTGATCCTGATCCTGACTCTGGCCCTGATCCTGATCCCGATCATGATCCTGACTTGGACCCTGATCCCGATCATGATCCTTACTCGGACCCTGATCCTGATCCTGACTCGGAACCTGATGCTGACTCTGGCCCTGATCCTGATCCCGATCATGATCCTGACTTGGACCCTGATCCTGATCCTTACTCTGATCCCGATAATGAGCCTGACTGGGACCCTGATCCCGATCATGATCCTTACTCGGACCCTGATCCTGATCATGATCCTGACTCGGAACCTGATCCTGACTCTGGCCCTGATCCCGATCATGATCCTGACTTGGACCCTGATCCTGATCCTTACTCTGATCCCGATAATGAGAATGACTGGGACCCTGATCCCGATCATGATCCTTACTCTGACCCTGATCCCGATCATGATCCTAACTCTGACCCTGATCCTGATCCCGATCACGATCCTTACTCTGACCCTGATCCTGACTCTGGCCCTGATCCTGATCCCGATCATGATCCTGACTCTGACCCTGATCCCGATCATGATCCTTACTCGGAACCTGATCCTGACTCTGGCCCTGATCCTGATCCCGATCATGATCCTGACTTGGACCCTGATCCCGATCATGATCCTTACTCTGACCCTGATCCTGACTCTGGACCTGATCCTGATCCTTACTCTGATCCCGATCATGATCCTGACTCTGACCCTGATCCTGATCCCGATCATGATCCTTACTTGGACCCTGATCCCGATCATGATCCTGACTTGGACCCTGATCCTGATCATGATCCTGACTCGGAACCTGATCCTGACTCTGGCCCTGATCCTGATCATGATCCTGACTTGGACCCTGATCCTGATAATGATCCTGACTCGGAACCTGATCCTGACTCTGGCCCTGATCCCGATCATGATCCTTACTCGGACCCTGATCCTGATAATGATCCTGACTCGGAACCTGATCCTGACTCTGGCCCTGATCCCGATCATGATCCTGACTTGGACCCTGATCCTGATCATGATCCTGACTCGGAACCTGATCCTGACTCTGGCCCTGATCCTGATCATGATCCTGACTTGGACCCTGATCCCGATCATGATCCTTACTCGGACCCTGATCCTGATCATGATCCTGACTCGGAACCTGATGCTGACTCTGGCCCTGATCCTGATCCCGATCATGATCCTGACTTGGACCCTGATCCTGATCCTTACTCTGATCCCGATAATGAGCCTGACTTGGACCCTGATCCCGATCATGATCCTTACTCTGACCCTGATCCCGATCATGATCCTAACTCTGACCCTGATCCTGATCCCGATCATGATCCTGACCCTGACCCCAATCCTGGTCCTGACCCTGACCCCAATCCTGGTCCTGATCCTGACCCTGACCGCAATCCTGGTCCTGATCCTGACTCTGACCCTGATCCCGATCATGATCCTGACTCTGACCCTGATCCTGATCATGACCCTGACTTGGACCCTGATCCTTACTCTGATCCCGATCCTGATCCTGACTCGGACCCTGATCCTGATCATGATCCTGACTCTGGCCCTGATCCTGATCCCGATCATGATCCTGACTTGGACCCTGATCCTGATCCTTACTCTGATCCCGATCCTGATCCTGACTCGGACCCTGATCCTGATCCTAATCCTTACTCTAACCCTGATCCTGATCCCGATCATGATCCTGACTCTGACCCTGATCCCGATCATGATCCTGACCCTGATCCTAACTCCTATCCTGATCCCGATCATGATCCTGACTCTGACACTGATCCTGATCATGATCCTTACTATGATCCCGATCATGATCCTGACTGGGACACTGATCCTAATCCTTACTCTGACCCTGATCCCGATCATGATCCTGACTCTGACCCTGATCATGATCCTGACCCTGATCTTAACTCTGATCCTGATCCCGATCATGATCCTTACTCTGATCCCGATCATGATCCTGACTCGGACCCTGATCCTGATCATGATCCTTACTCTGACCCTGATCCTGATCCCGACTCAGACCCTGATCCTGATCCTGACTCTGGCCCTGATCCTGATCATGATCCTGACTCGGACCCTGATCCCGATCATGATCCTTACTCTGATCCCGATCATGATCCTGACTCGGACCCTGAACCTGATCATGATCCTGACTCGGACCCTGATCCCCTATCATGATCCTTACTCTGATCCTGATTCTGACTCGGACCCTGATCCTGGTCATGATCCTGACTCTGACCCTGATCCTGTTCCCGATCATGATCCTGACTCGGACCCTGATCCTGATCATGATCCTTACTCTGATCCTGATTCTGACTCGGACCCTGATCCTGATCCTGACTCTGGCCCTGATCCTGATCCCGATCATGATCCTGACTCAGACCCTGATCCTGATCCTTACTCTGACCCTGATCCTGATCCCGATCATGATCCTGACTCGGACCCTGATGCTTATCATGATCCTGACTCAGACCCTGATCCCGATCATGATCCTGACTTGGACCCTGATCCTGGACATGATCCTGACTCTGGCTCTGATCCTGATCATGATCCTGACTCAGACCCTGATCCTGATCCTGACTCTGGCCCTGATCCTGATCCCGATCATGATCCTGACTCGGACCCTGATCCTGATCCTGACTCTGGCCCTGATCCTGATCCCGATCATGATCCTGACTCGGACCCTGATCCTGATCCTTACTCTGACCCTGATCCTGATCCCGATCATGATCCTGACTCTGGCCCTGATCCCGACTTTGATTCTGACTCTGAACCTGAAGGAGGTGATCCGATATATTTAATTTAAGAACATTTTAATAAAATCTCCTCTACATCTGTAGTTCAGGAAGTGTTGTCAAAATGAGTTTAGGAAAAGCAGATTTTTACATTTCCACTTGTTTAAATTTGTATTCCTGTTTCAACAACAAACATCAAGTGAAAGAGCAGAAATGTTTCTCTCCTGTCTGCTTTGGAAACGGACGGGTGATTTATCTATGTGGGGGGGGGCTTTTTTCCTCCCTCCTTTAATGCCCTCTAATCACTCTTCTATCACTTTTCTGTTGCTCTTCAATCCCTCTTCTATCACTCTCCCATTACCCTTCTATCCCTCTTCTACCACTCTTCTTTTACCCGTCTATCACTCTTCTATTACTCTTCTATCACCTTTTTTGCTCTTCTATCACTCTTCTATTACTCTTCTATCACTTTTCTTTTGTTCTTCTATCACTCTTCCATTACCCTTCTATCCCTCTTCTATCACTCTTCTTTTACTCGTCTATCACTCTTCTATTACTCTTCTATCACCTTTTTTGCTCTTCTATCACTCTTCTATTACTCATCTATCACTTTTGTATCACTTTTCTTTTGCTCTTCTTTTCCTCTTCTATCATTCTTCTATTACTCTTCTATTACTCTTCTATTACCATTCTATTACTCGTCTATTAATCTTCTATCACTTTTCTGTTGCTCTTCTATCCCTCTTTTATCACTCTCCCATTACCTTTCTATCACTCTTCCGTCACTTTTCTTTTGCTCTTCAATCACTCTTATATCACGTTTATGCACTTCTATCCCTCTTCTATCACTTTTCTATTACTCGTCTAACACTTTTTTTATCACTTTTCTTTTGCTCTTCTATCACTCTTCCATTACCCTTCTATCCCTCTTCTATCACTTTTCTATTACTCGTCTATCACTTTTTTTATCACTTTTCTTTTGCTCTTCTATCACTCTTCCATTACCCTTCTATCACTCTTCTATCACTCTTCTATTACTCATCTATCACTTTTCTATTACTTTTCTTTTGCTCTTCTATCACTCTTTTATTACTCTTCTATTACTCTTCTATCACTTTTCTATTACTTTTCTTTTGCTCTTCTATCACTCTTCTATTACTCTTCTATTACTCTTCTATCACTTTTCTTTTGCTCTTCTTTTCCTCTTCTATCACTCTTCTATTACTCTTCTATTATTCTTCTATTACTCGTCTATTACTCTTCTATCACTTTTCTGTTGCTCTTCTATCCCTCTGCTATCACTCTTCAATCACTCTCCCATTACCTTTCTATCACTCTTCTTTCACTTTTCTTTTGCAATTCAATCACTCTTATATCCATTTTTTGCTCTTCTATCCCTCTTCTATCACTTTTCTATTACTCGTCTATCACTCTTCTTTTACTCGTCTATTACTCTTCTATTACTCTTCTATCACCTTTTTTGCTCTTCTATCACTCTTCTATTACTCATCTATCACTTTTCTATTACTTTTCTATTACTCTTCTATCACTTTTCCTTTGCTCTTCTATTCCTCTTCTATCACTCTTCTATCACACTTCTATTACTCTTCTATTCCTCTTCTATCACTCTTCTATTACTCTTCTATTCCTCTTCTATCACTCTTCTATTACTCTTCTATTACTCTTCTATCTCCTTTTTTGCTCTTCTATCACTCTTCTATTACTCTTCTATTACTCTTCTATCACTTTTCTTTTGCTCTTCTATTCCTCTTCTATCACTCTTCTATTGCTCTTCTATTCCTCTTCTATCACTTTTCTTTTGCTCTTCTATTCCTCTTCTATCACTCTTCTATTGCTCTTCTATTCCTCTTCTATCACTCTTCTATTACTCTTCTATTACTCTTCTATCACTTTTCTTTTGCTCTTCTATTCCTCTTCTATAATTCTTCTATTACCCTTCTATCACTTTTCTTTTGTTCTTCTATCACTCTTCCATTACCCTTCTATCCCTCTTCTTTTGCTATTCTATTACTCTTCTATCACTTTTCTTTTGCTCTTCTATTCCTCTTCTATTGCTCTTCTATTCCTCTTCTATTACTCTTCTATCACTTTTCTTTTGCTCTTCTATTCCTCTTCTATCACTCTTCTATTGCTCTTCTATCACTCTTCTATCACTCGTCTATCACTCTTCTATCACTCGTCTATCACTCTTCTATCACTCGTCTATTACTCTTCTATCACTTTTCTTTTGCTCCTTTATCACTCTTCTATCACTCGTCTATCACTCTTCTATCACTCGTCTATCACTCTTCTATCACTCGTCTATTACTTTTCTATCACTTTTCTTTTGCTCTTTCATCACTCTTCTATCAGTCTTAGCCTTCCCTGCTATAATTTCATTTTTCATCAGTTTATTTTCCTCCAGTCTTCCTGTTGATCTTCTAAAACAGAGACCTGATAAAACCTCCTGGAATCATTAGAGGCTGTAGGCCTAGATACCAACCTGGGATTATTCTGCTCCTTGTTTGGGTTATTTATAAAAGCTTGTTTTATTATTTGGGTTTAATAAATCAGATCCAGGCAGAGTGAATGGAACCTGTGTTTGCTGGAACCAAACCTTTTCCAGTGCAAAGATCAGCCCAGTTCACTCTCAGTTCACCATTCACTCAGGGCCCTGGATAGACTGGGACAGACAGGCTGGGACAGAGAGACTGTGACAGACTGACTTGGACAGAGAGACTGGGACAGACAGACTGGGACAGAGAGACTGGGACAGACAGACTGGGACAGACAGGCTGGGACAGAGAGACTGGGACAGACAGGCTGGGACAGACAGGCTGGGACAGACAGACTGGGACAGACAGGCTGGGACAGAGAGACTGGGACAGACAGGCTGGGACAGACAGGCTGGGACAGACAGGCTGGGACAGACAGACTGGGACAGACAGGCTGGGACAGAGAGACTGGGACAGACAGACTGGGACAGACAGGCTGGGACAGAGAGACTGGGACAGACAGACTGGGACAGACAGGCTGGGACAGAGAGACTGGGACAGACAGGCTGGGACAGACAGACTGTGACAGACAGGCTGTGACAGAGAGACTGGGACAGACAGACTGGGACAGACAGGCTGTGACAGAGAGACTGGGACAGACTAACTGGGACAGACAGACTGGGACAGACAGGCTGTGACAGAGAGACTGGGACAGACTAATTGGGACAGATAGACTGGGACAGACAAACCATTTAAATCTTTGGGTCAAAGACTTAACGAGCCTCCAAGTCAACAGAGAATCATTAGAGTGACTCGGGAGGTCTGGTCTCCCTGGTTACCCACTTAAATAAACTGAAACAGATTTCCTGTTCTCTCTCTAGGTGTCAGCGCTGGAGAACCAAGTCACAGACCTGGAACAGGTGAGACCTTGAGAAGGTTTTCCAGCCATGGATCCTAACCCGCACCTTTCCAACCAGCTGTGTTTTCCTGTGTCCGTCCTGCAGACCGTCCAGAAGGTGCCGTGCAGCAGTAACCCTTGCCAGAGCGGAGGAACCTGTCTGAACCTGTTGAACTCCTACCACTGTTTGTGTCCTAGCAACTGGGCTGTGAGTTCCACTCTGTTTGGAGAACATCCGTTTCTGGGAAGTTCTGTGACGTTGTCCTCCCTCCCTCTGTGCGGCAGGGTCCAAACTGTGCCACTGATGTGAATGAATGCCAAGTGTTTTCAGGAACGATGCAGGGCTGTCAGAACGGCGCCACCTGCTCCAACACACCTGGATCCTTTACGTAAGTCCTTCCATCCTGCCTCTACTCAGCCAGTTCTGCTCTCAGGAAATTATTCGTTTCCTCTTTGCTTTAAATAAGCTGTCTGCCTGAACTGCCACAGCTCATAGTAAAGGTAATAGAAACAGCTAAACACTGTTCTGCATCATTCCAAGCCCCCCGGACATCCCCTGACCCTCCAGACATCCATTCCCTAACCCTTCCAGTAGGAGACTGGAGACGTGGGCAGCAGTAAGGCGGGAGCAATGATGGCAGCAGCACAGCTGATGTTTCTCTCCAGGATGGAGTCACAGCCAAACAGGAACAGACCAGATGAAGCTACTATGAGAAAAAGCAGAGAGAGCAGAACGTTAGAGATTGAACTAACAGATTCTGCAGAGTGGGAGAATAGAGATAGAATGAAGCAGAATGATGAAAAAGGGGTCCCTATGTCCTCCAGCAGTCTAAGCCTATAGCAGCAGAACTATAGAGATAGATCAGGATAACCTGAGCCACTCTAACTAGAAGCTCTATTAAAAAGGAAAGTTTTAAGCCTAGCCTTAAAAGTAGACAGGGTGTCTGCCTCACAGACTAAAACTGGTAGTTGGTTCCACAGGAGAGGAGCCTGAGAACTAAAAGATCTGCCTCCCATTCTACTTTTAGAAATTCTAGGAACCACTAGTAAACCTGCAGATTGAGAGCGAAGTGCTCTGTTAGGAACATAAGGAACAATCAGACCTCTGATATCAGATGGAGCTTGGCCATTTAAGGCTTTATATGTGAGAAGGAGGATTTTAAATTCTATTCTGGATTTAACAGAATATAGTCAATCATAAGATGTCCACCATGTTTCCCAGCAGAGCTGCCCCTTTAGTTACACATGGTCCCATGGTGAGGTGGAGAAACTCTGGATGAGAACCCATCCATGGTCTCTGCATCCATGGCACCATCCTGTCCTCTATGCAGAGAAGGACGTCTCCACCTTCACGCCTCACGGTTGACATGTTCTGAACTTTCTTCTTCCTCTGAACACAGCGAGTTCAGACCTCATTGCCGTCTCCTATCCGTTGTATGAATCATCCAGATGGTTCTCTGCAGATGGATTGATCACCTCATGATCCTAATCATGAGCTGCTAAGGATCTTCTGGGAGATGGTGGTCCTCCATCTTCTCAGGACAATGACCAGGTCCAGGTGTAGAACTGGGCTGATTCCTCACCTTCCTCATCATCTCTGATGTTCCTGTAGCCCAGCTCTACCTTCTGCAGTTCTATCTCCTCCATGATGGGCGCTCTCTGCTCCTGGTCTTAGTGGAGAGGTTGGAGTTTCATTCTATGGACCAAGCTCATTCTAGAAATAATGAGTTCAGATGTTGCAGGTAGTTAAACACAAAAGAAGTGGATGAACTGTGAGGGTCTGAACTCCCTCTGGTGGACAGATCAGCAAATTACTGGCTCAGAACTCAGTGATTTTCTAGATTGTTGTTCTAGATTCTGCTGTTGAATAGAACCAATGACTGAAACATTGGCTCTGTTCGAAAACCTAGGACGTGTCCTCCAAGGACGCGGTCTACCTAGACTGGATCCTCCAAGGACGCGGTCTACCTAGACTGGATCCTCCAAGGACGCAGTCTACCTAGACTGGATCCTCCAAGGACGCAGTCTACCTAGACTGGATCCTCCAAGGACGCGGTCTACCTAGACTGGATCCTCCAAGGACGCGGTCTACCTAGACTGGATCCTCCAAGGACGCGGTCTACCTAGACTGGATCCTTCGAAGTCCTTGAAAATAAGGAGACCGGAAGAGTTTTGGCTGTAAATTCGACCAGGTCTACCCTTTGGCGGGTTTTACCGCTGTATGCTCTGTTGCTTAGCAACCGTGAACGTTGACACACAAAGCAGGAAAAGAATAAATACAGAAGTTTTCAAAACTGTTTATTTCTTTTTTATAGTGAAGTGAACAAAGACTACACTCACAAGAATCCAGAGTGGAATAAATGTTCCAACCACCGGGAGCAGGAACAAATCAAATCAATGTAATGACAGAAACTTTAGTCAGTTAAATAACCTGCTGCTGTCATTCTGCACATCTCTGATGTTGCTGCTATTTTCAAATATCCATTACTGTAAAAATGTCCATAGCTGCATATTGGTTATTAATTCTCCAGTTTTATATTGTTAAAACACTTTACAGTATTGTATTGTTTATATTTTAACTCTTCCCTATTATGTTATTCTTATACATTTTTCTAAGGTCCTCATTTGTGTGACCATTTTCAATAATCTTTCTGCTGCTGTAAATTTTCCCCTTGTGGGACAATAAAGGGATTTTCTATTCTATTCTATAAAAGGGGTAGAAATATATAAGTAAATCTAAACAATTTACTTATAAAAAATATATCTGCAAAATCTCTAATATTCAACAACAAAAAATACTTAGTTAAGCATATTGTGCAAAACAGCAATAAAAAGATAAAAATCCTTTCAGATTTATAGTTCCCACCCTGCAGATATATTAGAATCTGTCCTTAAATTCCAGCCAAACCCATTTACACAGTAACAGATTAAAACCTTTAGATAAACCAAACATTACCGCCACATATCTGACTCAGTAACCATTAAAACAACTATTTTCATTAATCTCAGACGGAACTATTCACAAACTGGATTATATTAAACTGAACTTCCAATTTTCACCACTGTTCGGCGCCAAGTAACCTTTCCTCTGATCACGGCTTGCTTGGTCTCGCAATGAATCCTGGGATATCCAAGAATACCGAGGATACATCGGACCCGTCCTTCAAATCGGGCAAAAAGAAGGACGCATTTTAAGGCCGCATAACGAGGACTCTTGGAATCCGACCAGACCTCGGCACCGCGCTATGACGTAATCGGCCTTCGAATCCGGTCTTCTAAGGATGCGTCCTAGGTTTTCGAACAGAGTCTATATCACCTGTTTCTACCTGAGCCTGGTTCTGGTTGCTGTAGAGTCTATATCACCTGTTTCTACCTGAGCCTGGTTGCTGTAGAGTCTATATCACCTGTTTCTACCTGAGCCTGGTTGCTGTAGAGTCTATATCACCTGTTTCTACCTGAGCCTGGTTGCTGTAGAGTCTATATCACCTGTTTCTACCTGAGCCTGGTTCTGGTTGCTGTAGAGTCTATATCACCTGTTTCTACCTGAGCCTGGTTCTGGTTGCTGTAGAGTCTATATCACCTGTTTCTACCTGAGCCTGGTTCTGGTTGCTGTAGAGTCTATATCACCTGTTTCTACCTGAGCCTGGTTGCTGTAGAGTCTATATCACCTGTTTCTACCTGAGCCTGGTTCTGGTTGCTGTAGAGTCTATATCACCTGTTTCTACCTGAGCCTGGTTGCTGTAGAGTCTATATCACCTGTTTCTACCTGAGCCTGGTTCTGGTTGCTGTAGAGTCTATATCACCTGTTTCTACCTGAGCCTGGTTCTGGTTGCTGTAGAGTCTATATCACCTGTTTCTACCTGAGCCTGGTTCTGGTTGCTGTAGAGTCTATATCACCTGTTTCTACCTGAGCCTGGTTGCTGTAGAGTCTATATCACCTGTTTCTACCTGAGCCTGGTTCTGGTTGCTGTAGAGTCTATATCACCTGTTTCTACCTGAGCCTGGTTGCTGTAGAGTCTATATCACCTGTTTCTACCTGAGCCTGGTTCTGGTTGCTGTAGAGTCTATATCACCTGTTTCTACCTGAGCCTGGTTGCTGTAGAGTCTATATCACCTGTTTCTACCTGAGCCTGGTTCTGGTTGCTGTAGAGTCTATATCACCTGTTTCTACCTGAGCCTGGTTGCTGTAGAGTCTATATCACCTGTTTCTACCTGAGCCTGGTTCTGGTTGCTGTAGAGTCTATATCACCTGTTTCTACCTGAGCCTGGTTGCTGTAGAGTCTATATCACCTGTTTCTACCTGAGCCTGGTTCTGGTTGCTGTAGAGTCTATATCACCTGTTTCTACCTGAGCCTGGTTGCTGTAGAGTCTATATCACCTGTTTCTACCTGAGCCTGGTTCTGGTTGCTGTAGAGTCTATATCACCTGTTTCTACCTGAGCCTGGTTGCTGTAGAGTCTATATCACCTGTTTCTACCTGAGCCTGGTTCTGGTTGCTGTAGAGTCTATATCACCTGTTTCTACCTGAGCCTGGTTGCTGTAGAGTCTATATCACCTGTTTCTACCTGAGCCTGGTTCTGGTTGCTGTAGAGTCTATATCACCTGTTTCTACCTGAGCCTGGTTGCTGTAGAGTCTATATCACCTGTTTCTACCTGAGCCTGGTTCTGGTTGCTGTAGAGTCTATATCACCTGTTTCTACCTGAGCCTGGTTGCTGTAGAGTCTATATCACCTGTTTCTACCTGAGCCTGGTTCTGGTTGCTGTAGAGTCTATATCACCTGTTTCTACCTGAGCCTGGTTGCTGTAGAGTCTATATCACCTGTTTCTACCTGAGCCTGGTTCTGGTTGCTGTAGAGTCTATATCACCTGTTTCTACCTGAGCCTGGTTGCTGTAGAGTCTATATCACCTGTTTCTACCTGAGCCTGGTTCTGGTTGCTGTAGAGTCTATATCACCTGTTTCTACCTGAGCCTGGTTGCTGTAGAGTCTATATCACCTGTTTCTACCTGAGCCTGGTTCTGGTTGCTGTAGAGTCTATATCACCTGTTTTCTACCTGAGCCTGGTTGCTGTAGAGTCTATATCACCTGTTTCTACCTGAGCCTGGTTCTGGTTGCTGTAGAGTCTATATCACCTGTTACTACGCTTTCTACCTGAGCCTGGTTGCTGTAGAGTCTATATCACCTGTTTCTACCTGAGGCCTGGTTCTGGTTGCTGTAGAGTCTATATCACCTGTTTCTACCTGAGCCTGTCTGTTGCTGTAGAGTCTATATCACCTGTTTCTACCTGAGCCTGGTTGCTGTAGAGTCTATATCACCTGTTTCTACCTGAGCCTGGTTCTGGTTGCTGTAGAGTCTATATCACCTGTTTCTACCTGAGCCTGGTTGCCTGTAGAGTCCTATATCACCTGTTTCTACCTGAGCCTGGTTCTGGTTGCTGTAGAGTCTATATCACCTGTTTCTACCTGAGCCTGGTTCTGGTTGCTGTAGAGTCTATAATCACCTGTTTCTACCTGAGCCTGGTTCTGGTTGCTGTAGAGTCTATATCACCTGTTTCTACCTGAGCCTGGTTCTGGTTGCTGTAGAGTCTATATCACCTGTTTCTACCTGAGCCTGGTTCTGGTTGCTGTAGAGTCTATATCACCTGTTTCTACCTGAGCCTGGTTGCTGTAGAGTCTATATCACCTGTTTCTACCTGAGCCTGGTTCTGGTTGCTGTAGAGTCTATATCACCTGTTTCTACCTGAGCCTGGTTCTGGTTGCTGTAGAGTCTATATCACCTGTTTCTACCTGAGCCTGGTTCTGGTTGCTGTAGAGTCTATATCACCTGTTTCTACCTGAGCCTGGTTGCTGTAGAGTCTATATCACCTGTTTCTACCTGAGCCTGGTTCTGGTTGCTGTAGAGTCTATATCACCTGTTTCTACCTGAGCCTGGTTCTGGTTGCTGTAGAGTCTATATCACCTGTTTCTACCTGAGCCTGGTTCTGGTTGCTGTAGAGTCTATATCACCTGTTTCTACCTGAGCCTGGTTGCTGTAGAGTCTATATCACCTGTTTCTACCTGAGCCTGGTTCTGGTTGCTGTAGAGTCTATATCACCTGTTTCTACCTGAGCCTGGTTGCTGTAGAGTCTATATCACCTGTTTCTACCTGAGCCTGGTTCTGGTTGCTGTAGAGTCTATATCACCTGTTTCTACCTGAGCCTGGTTCTGGTTGCTGTAGAGTCTATATCACCTGTTTCTACCTGAGCCTGGTTCTGGTTGCTGTAGAGTCTATATCACCTGTTTCTACCTGAGCCTGGTTCTGGTTGCTGTAGAGTCTATATCACCTGTTTCTACCTGAGCCTGGTTGCTGTAGAGTCTATATCACCTGTTTCTACCTGAGCCTGGTTGCTGTAGAGTCTATATCACCTGTTTCTACCTGCTGATCCAGGAGAATCAGTGACTGGATCCAATCAGTTGGTTTTGCTTAGATAGAAATGTTTAATCTGACTGGACGATCTGATTGATCTGGATCTATGAAGAGGACAGGATGTGAATTGGATCATAGAAAGAAACAGAACAGAATAGAGCCTGAATATTGAACCGACCTGTCTGCATAGTTTAATCACCTGTTGCCATCTGACCAGATCAATGGATGAATTGAAATGTGTGTTTATGACTGGATGGAGGTAAATTTTAATTCAATGATTTTAGATCCGATAATAGACCTTTTCTGAGTAGATTTAGGGCAGAAGAAAAAAATAGATTGTCATCTATGGATCTTCATTTTCTTCTGGAGATCAATTCCCTTCTTCTTTTCACTATAATCCCCTAATTCTCAGCCTCTAAGCTCACTGAAGGTAAAGTCATTCAACCCAAGAATATGGTAGTTCCTCTGACAGCCTAATTGTTAAATCAGTTCAATCACTTCCACTGACCCAGCTGATCATTCTCATTTACCCTAGATCCAATCAGCTGACTGTAAATTTTAAAAGCGGAGGCCCCTCATGGGTTGCCCCCATTAGGCTGTAACACGAATCCGCCCTAAAATTAAAACACTATCAAATTCTGCTGGAATAAAGTGCACCACCAGGTCACGTGACTTACTCACCTGAAGGTGAATTAAAATGGCCTCATTGCTTTTATTGGCTTGGTTTAGTGGAGTTTGTCTAATGTGAAATTAAATTGATTTTTGATTCATTTAGATTAAGTCATGAAACGTTTCAGCTTTCATTGCAGGTTTCTAACTAACTGTAAGGTCATTTTTGAAATGTCTTGTTTAGTGCAGACAGGTTATTTGTTTATAAGCCTGTAAATGAAGCATTAGCTTTAGCACTTGCAGTAGGAGTGATGCTAGCAGCTAGCTATCATGCTAACTGGAAAGTCGTTGTTGATCTCTCTTGTTTAGAGCAGACATGTTATTTGTTTATTAACCTGTAAATGAAGCATTAGCTTTAGCATTAGCAGTGGGAGTGATGCTAGCAGCTAGCTAGCATGCTAACTGTAAGGTCATTTTTGAAATGTCTTGTTTAGTGCAGACAGGTTATTTGTTTATAAGCCTGTAAATGAAGCATTAGCTTTAGCACTTGCAGTAGGAGTGATGCTAGCAGCTAGCTAGCATGCTAACTGTAAGGTCATTTTTGAAATGTCTTGTTTAGTGCAGACAGGTTATTTGTTTATAAACCTGTAAATGAAGCATCAGCTTTAGCACTTGCAGTAGGAGTGATGCTAGCAGCTAGCTAGCATGCTAACTGTAAGGTCATTTTTGAAATGTCTTGTTTAGTGCAGACAGATTATTTGTTTATAAGCCTGTAAATGAAGCTTTAGCACTTGCAGTAGGAGTGATGCTAGCAGCTAGCTAGCATGCTAACTGTAAGGTCATTTTTGAAATGTCTTGTTTAGTGCAGACAGATTATTTGTTTATAAGCCTGTAAATGAAGCTTTAGCACTTGCAGTAGGAGTGATGCTAGCAGCTAGCTAGCATGCTAACTGTAAGGTCATTTTTGAAATGTCTTGTTTAGTGCAGACAGGTTATTTGTTTATAAGCCTGTAAATGAAGCATTAGCTTTAGCATTTGCAGTAGGAGTGATGCTAGCAGCTAGCTAGCATGCTAACTGTAAGGTCATTTTTGAAATGTCCTGTTTAGTGCAGACAGGTTATTTGTTTATAAACCTGTAAATGAAGCATTAGCTTTAGCACTTGCAGTAGGAGTGATGCTAGCAGCTAGCTAGCATGCTAACTGTAAGGTCATTTTTGAAATGTCTTGTTTAGTGCAGACAGGTTATGTGTTTATAAGCCTGTAAATAAAGCATTAGCTTTAGCACTTGCAGTAGGAGTGATGCTAGCAGCTAGCTAGCATGCTAACTGTAAGGTCATTTTTGAAATGTCTTGTTTAGTGCAGACAGGTTATTTGTTTATAAACCTGTAAATGAAGCATTAGCTTTAGCACTTGCAGTAGGAGTGACGCTAGCAGCTAGCTATCATGCTAACTGGAAGGTCGTTGTTGATCTCTCTTGTTTAGAGCAGACATGTTATTTGTTTATTAACCTGTAAATGAAGCATAACCCCCAGATTCCACATACTCCGTCAGCGCTCCGCTCTGCTGACGTACGTCGTGCGGAGCGCTTGTCTTTCATGTAAATCAATGAGTGCTGTTCCACATCCACCGCTACTCTTCCGCACATCTCCGTCCACGTACGTCTTCTCCGTCCGTCACCGACAAATTACGGAGCCGAGCTATTTTTTGCTCCGCTCCGTTCCGGCCAAGTCAAGATCCGCAATTGCAATCGCACCAAAGAGGAAAAAGAACCTCGACAAATTCCGGTTCGTCAAATTAAAATATAGTAGCAACAGATTGGTGACTTTGCGTGGAACTGTTTATAAAGCCGTATGTTCGGAAAGGAAGCTCGAGGCGGAGAAAAAGCTAGAGAATATATATACGTATATATATGTGTGTGTGTGTGTGTGTGTGTTTACATACATACAGGAGTCATGGAACTGTGCTTGCAGCTCCTTCATATTTCATGTACACTAATAACTTGTGTACATGGTTCTTGTTGATGTCATTAAAATCATTTCTAATAGCATTAAAATAGCATTAAATTAGAGTCACTCATTCCTGTATGAACCCTGTGAGCGCTTAATTTAATATGACATATTAAAAAAATCCCACCATCATCCAGCATATGTTCAGTTCCTGCCCAAATATATATATATATATATATATATATATATATATATATATATATATATATATATATATATATATATATATATATATATATTTGTAGATTTTTGTAACGGGGATAAGGATAATTCAAAACTGCTTTTTTTGAATGAACTTGTTCTCTACTCCCAAACTCAGCATCTCTTTTCATTCCTGTAATAAGAAGTTTCTTTTGAATGGATTTGATTCAACTTTAAGTCCCTCGGTATAAAATAAATATTTTAATGGAGATGAGAAATCTGCTTCCTCGTTGGTGAATAAGCAATAGTTTGGATCCAATCATTTAAATAAACGGTGTTAGTTTTTTTTTTTTTTGAGATATTTATATATATTTATAGATATTTTTTAGATAATATCTGACGAAATTGTTTTTAGAAGCATTTTTTTTAAAGAATCATAAATGCAACGATAAACATATTTAATTAATTTTAGTGCCAATTAAGGCCTTGATTAAAAAAAGAATTATGAATTGTAATTATTTTTAATGATCCGCGGAAACCCTGGTTTATCTCGCGCATGCCCTCTACGATCTCCAAGGAACTCAGAGCGGAGGGGACGGAGCAACAGCGGCGGCTGTAGGCTTTGCTTTGTGCAGGCGGTCTGGAGCGCAGCGGGGCGGAGCGGAGCGCAGACGGAGTATGTGGGATTTCGGGGTTAGCTTTAGCATTAGCAGTGGGAGTTATGCTAACAGCTAGCAATCATGCTAACTGGAAGGTCGTTGTTGATCTTTCTTGTTTAGAGAAGACAGGTTATTTGTTTATTAACCTGTAAATGAAGCATTAGCTTTAGCACTTGCAGTAGGAGTGACGCTAGCAGCTAGCTATCATGCTAACTGGAAGGTCGTTGTTGATCTCTCTTGTTTAGAGCGGACAGGTTATTTGTTTATAAACCTGTAAATGAAGCATTAGCTTTAGCATTAGCAGTAGGTGAGATGCTAGCACCAAGCTAGCATGCTAACTGGAAGGTCGTTGTTGATATGTCTTGTTTAGAGCAGACAGGTTATTTGTTTATAAACCTGTAAATAAAGCATTAGCTTTAGCATAAGCAGTAGGTGAGATGCTAGCACCAAGCTAGCATGCTAACTGGAAGGTCGTTGTTGGTATGTCTTGTATAGAGCAGACAGGTTATTTGTTTATTAACCTGTAAATGAAGCATTAGCTTTAGCATTAGCAGTGTGAGTGATGCTAGCAGCTAGCTACCATGATAACTGGAAGGTCATTGTTGATATGTCTTGTTTAGAGCAGAAAGGTTATTTGTTTATAAACCTGTAAATAAAGCATTAGCTTTAGCATTAGCAGTAGGTGAGATGCTAGCACCAAGCTAGCATGCTAACTGGAAGGTCGTTGTTGATATGTCTTGTATAGAGCAGACAGGTTATTTGTTTATAATCCTGTAAATGAAGCATTAGCTTCAGTATTAGCAGTAGGAGTGATGCTAGCAGCTAGCTACCATGCTAACTGGAAGGTCGTTTTTGATATGCCTTTTTTAGAGCACACAGGTTATTTGTTTATAAACCTGTAAATGAAGCATTAGCTTTAGCATTAGCATTGGGAGTGATGCTAAGCAGCTAGCCACTATGCTAACCGGAAGGTCGTTGTTGATATATCTTGTTTGGAGCAGACAGGTTATTTTTTTATAAACCTGTAAATGAAGCATTAGCTTTAGCATTAGCAGTAGGTGAGATGCTAGCACCAAGCTAGCATGCTAACTGGAAGGTCGTTGTTGATCTCTCTTGTTTAGAGCAGACAGGTTGTTTTTATAAACCTGTAAATGAAGCATTAGCTTTAGCATTAGCAGTAGGAGTGATGCTAGCAGCTAGCTACCATGATAACTGGAAGGTCATTGTTGATATGTCTTGTTTAGAGCAGAAAGGTTATTTGTTTATAAACCTGTAAATGAAGCATTAGCTTTAGCATTAGCAGTAGGTGAGATGCTAGCACCAAGCTAGCATGCTAACTGGAAGGTCGTTGTTGATATGTCTTGTATAGAGCAGACAGGTTATTTGTTTATAATCCTGTAAATGAAGCATTAGCTTCAGTATTAGCAGTAGGAGTGATGCTAGCAGCTAGCTACCATGCTAACTGGAAGGTCGTTTTTGATATGTCTTGTTTAGAGCAGACAGGTTATTTGTTTATAAACCTGTAAATGAAGCATTAGCTTTAGCATTAGCAGTGGGAGTGATGCTAAGCAGCTAGCCAGTATGCTAACCGGAAGGTCGTTGTTGATATATCTTGTTTGGAGCAGACAGGTTATTTTTTTATAAACCTGTAAATGAAGCATTAGCTTTAGCATTAGCAGTAGGTGAGTTGCTAGCACCAAGCTAGCATGCTAACTGGAAGGTCGTTGTTGATCTCTCTTGTTTAGAGCAGACAGGTTGTTTTTATAAACCTGTAAATGAAGCATTAGCTTTAGCATTAGCAGTAGGAGTGATGCTAGCAGCTAGCTACCATGCTAACTGGAAGGTCGTTGTTGATGTCTTGTTTAGAGCAGACAGGTTATTTGTTTATAAACCTATAAATGAAGCATTAGCTTTAGCATTAGCTATAGGAGTGATGCTAGCAGCTAGCTAGCATGCTAACAGGAAGGTCGTTGTTGATCTCTCTTGTTTAGAGCAGACAGGTTATTTGTTTATAAACCTGTAAATGAAGCATTAGCATTAGCAGTGGGAGTTATGCTAACAGCTAGCTATCATGCTAACTGGAAGGTCGTTGTTGATCTCTCATTTAGAGCAGACATGTTATTTGTTTATAAACCTGTAAATGAAGCATTAGCTTTAGCATTAGCAGTAGGTGAGATGCTAGCACCAAGCTAGCATGCTAACTGGAAGGTCATTGTTGATATGTCTTGTTTAGAGCAGACAGGTTGTTTGTTTATAAACCTGTAAATGAAGCATTAGCTTTAGCATTAGCAGTAGGTGAGATGCTAGCACCAAGCTAGCATGCTAACTGGAAGGTCGTTGTTGATATGTCTTGTTTAGAGCAGACAGGTTGTTTTTATAAACCCGTAAATAAAGCATTAGCTTTAGCATTAGCAGTGTGAGTGTTGCTACCAGCTAGCTACCATGCTAACTGGAAGGTTATTGTTTATCTGTCTTGTTTAGAGCAGACCGGTTATTTGTTTATTTACTTGTAAATTAATTATTAGCTTTAGCATTAGCAGTGGGAGTGACGCTAGCAGCTAGCTACCATGCTAACTGGAAGGTCATTGTTTATCTGTCTTGTTTAGAGCAGACCGGTTATTTGTTTATTTACTTGTAAATTAATTATTAGCTTTAGCATTAGCAGTGGGAGTGACGCTAGCAGCTAGCTACCATGCTAACTGGAAGGTCATTGTTGATCTCTCATTTAGAGCAGACAGGTTATAAACCTGTAAATGAAGCATTAGCTTTAGCAGTATGTGAGAAACTAGCACCAAGCTAGCATGCTAACTGGAAGGTTGTTGTTGATATGTCTTGTTTAGAGCAAACAGGTTGTTTTTATAAACCTGTAAATGAAGCTTTAGCATTAGCAGTAGGAGTGACGCTAGCAGCTAGCTACCATGCTAACTGGAAGGTCATTGTTTATCTGTCTTGTTTAGAGCAGAGCGGTTATTTGTTTATTTACTTGTAAATTAATTATTAGCTTTAGCATTAGCAGTGGGAGTGACGCTAGCAGCTAGCTACCATGCTAACTGGAAGGTCATTGTTGATCTCTCATTTAGAGCAGACAGGTTATAAACCTGTAAATGAAGCATTAGCTTTAGCAGTATGTGAGAAACTAGCACCAAGCTAGCATGCTAACTGGAAGGTTGTTGTCGATATGTCTTGTTTAGAGCAGACAGGTTATTTGTTTATAAACCTGTAAATGAAGCATTAGCTTTAGCATTAGCAGTAGGAGTGATGCTATCAGCTAGCTACCATGCTAACTGGAAGGTCAATGTTGATCTGTCTTGTTTGGAGCAGACAGGTTATTTGTTTATAAACCTGCAAATGAAGCATTAGCTTTAGCATTAGCAGTGTGAGTGATGCTACCAGCTAGCTACCATGCTAACTGGAAGGTCCTTGTTGATATGTCTTGTTTAGAGCAGACAAGTTGTTTTTATAAACCTGTAAATGAAGCTTTAGCATTAGCAGTAGGAGTGACGCTAGCAGCTAGCTACCATGCTAACTGGAAGGTTTTTGTCGATATGTCTTGTTTAGAGCAGACAGGTTATTTGTTTATAAACCTGTAAATGAAGCATTAGCTTTAGCATTAGCAGTAGGAGTGATGCTATCAGCTAGCTACCATGCTAACTGGAAGGTCAATGTTGATCTGTCTTGTTTGGAGCAGACAGGTTATTTGTTTATAAACCTGCAAATGAAGCATTAGCTTTAGTATTAGAGTAGGAGTGACGCTAGCAGCTAGCTATCATGCTAACTGGAAGGTTGTTGTTGATCTCTCTTTTTTAGAGCAGACAGGTTATTTGTTTATAAACCTGTAAATGAAGCATTAGCTTTAGCATTAGCAGTAGGAGTGATGCTAGCAGCTAGCTACCATGTTAGCTGGAAGGTAATTGTTGATCTGTCTTGTTTAGAGCAGACAGGTTATTTGTTTATAATCCTGTAAATGAAGCATTAGCTTTAGTATCAGCAGTAGGAGTGATGCTAGCAGCTAGCTACCATGCTAACTGGAAGGTCGTTTTTGATATGTCTTGTTTAGAGCAGACAGGTTATTTGTTTATAAACCTGTAAATGAAGCATTAGCTTTAGCATTAGCAGTAGGTGAGATGCTCGCACCAAGCTAGCATGCTAACTGGAAGGTCGTTGTTGATATGTGTTGTTTAGAGCAGACAGGTTGTTTTTATAAACCTGTAAATAAAGCATTAGCTTTAGCATTAGCAGTGTGAGTGTTGCTACCAGCTAGCTACCATGCGAACTGGAAGGTCGTTGTTGATATGTCTTGTTTAGAGCAGACAGGTTATTTGTTTATAAACCCGAAAATGAAGCATTAGCTTTAGTATTAGCAGTAGGTGAGAAACTCAGTGAATGCTTTCCATCTGTGCCTCCTCATAGTGTGTTGTTGTTGTTGTGTAATGCAGGTGCCAGTGCTCCCCAGAATGGTCTGGGACCCTCTGCACCGAGCGTTACGATGACTGCAGGAATGGAGGACAGGACCTGTGTGTTCACGGCTTGTGCATCGATGCGGACCGGCTGATAGCTGGACAGGTATGGAGGTCTAAGCAGTTCAACTCCCGGGACCAGGCGGTCAGTTAGTGCTCTGTGCTACTATGGAGAGTCTCAGTCTGACTGTTTCTTTCAATTAACAGCCCAGATTCCAGTGCATCTGTGAGAGTGGATGGGAGGCTCCTGCTGGGAACCCAGCATGTGTGGCTGATGTGGATGAGTGTAACCTAGCAAACAAGCCATGCTCCACCAACCCCCTTGTTCCCTGCTTCAACACTCAGGGCTCTTTCTACTGCGGGAACTGTCCTTCTGGTAAACCCACAAAACCAGCTTCTTCCTGGATTGACTGCTTTCTGATGATCAGCTTAATGTTGCACATTAAAACACAGACAGGATCAAAAAGAGGGAAACATCAAGGAAAAAACCAACAGCATGATGGAGGAAACCAGAAAGGTTTAGGATTAAAATGAACTAACAAAGCTTAATGTCACCATCATGGGGACACATCACCATCATGCATCACCATCATGGGGATGCATCACCATCATGGGGAGACATCACCATCATGAGGATGCATCACCATCATTGGGACGCATCACCATCATGAGGATGCATCACCATCATGAGGATGTATCACCTTCATGGGGACGCATCACCATCATGGGAATGCATCACCACAATGGGGATGTATCAATATCATGGGGACACATCACCATCATGGGGACGCATCACCATCATGGAGACACATCACCACAATGGGAATGGATCACCATCATGCATCACCATCATGGCGACGCATCACCATCATAGGGACACATCACCAAAATGGGGATGCATCACCATCATGGTGACACATCACCAAAATGGGGATGCATCAGCATCATGGGAATGTATCACCATCATGGGGATGTATCACCATCGTGGTGACACATCACCAAAATGGGGATGCATCACCATGATGGTGATACATTCCCATGATGGTGATGTGTCCCCATGATGGTGATGAATCCCCATTGTGGTTATGCATCCCCATGATGGTGATGCGTCCCCATGATGGTGATGCATGATGGTGATCCATTCCCATTGTGGTGATGTGTCACCATCATGGTGACACATCACCATCATGGGAATGTATCACCATCATGGGGATGCATCACCATCATGGTGACACATGACCAAAATGGGGATGCATCACCATCATGGTGACACATCACCACAATGGGAATGGATCACCATCATGCATCACCATCATGGGGACGCATCACCATCATGGGGATTCATCGCCATCATGGGGACGCATCACCATCATGGGGACACATCACCATAATGGGGATGCATCACCATCATGCATCGGCATCATGGGGACGCATCACCATCATGGGGACGCATCACCATCATGGAGACGCATCACCATCATGGGGATTCATCGCCATCATGGGGACGCATCACCATCATGGGGACACATCACCATAATGGGGATGCATCACCATCATGCATCACCATCATGGGGACGCATCACCATCATGGGGATGCATAACCACAATGGGGATTCATCACCATCATGGGGACACATCACCACAATGGGGATGGATCACCATCATGCATCACCATCATGGGGACGCATCACCATCATGGGGATGCATAACCACAATGGGGATGCATCACCATCATGGGGACGCATCACCATCATGGGAATGCATAACCACAATGGGGATGCATCACTGTCATGGGGACACATCACCAAAATGGGGATGCATAACCACAATGGGGATGCATCACTGTCATGGGGACACATCACCATCATGGGGATGCATCACCAAGAGGGAAACATCAAGGAACAAACCAACAGCATGATGGAGGAAACCAGAAAGGTTTAGGATTAAAATGAACTAACAAAGCTTAATGTCACCATCATGGGGACACATCACCATCATGCATCACCATCATGGGGATGCATCACCATCATGGGGAGACATCACCATCATGAGGATGCATCACCATCATTGGGACGCATCACCATCATGAGGATGCATCACCATCATGAGGATGTATCACCTTCATGGGGACGCATCACCATCATGGGAATGCATCACCACAATGGGGATGTATCAATATCATGGGGACACATCACCATCATGGGGACGCATCACCATCATGGAGACACATCACCACAATGGGAATGGATCACCATCATGCATCACCATCATGAGGATGTATCACCTTCATGGGGACGCATCACCATCATGGGAATGCATCACCACAATGGGGATGTATCAATATCATGGGGACACATCACCATCATGGGGACGCATCACCATCATGGAGACACATCACCACAATGGGAATGGATCACCATCATGCATCACCATCATGAGGATGTATCACCTTCATGGGGACGCATCACCATCATGGGAATGCATCACCACAATGGGGATGTATCAATATCATGGGGACACATCACCATCATGGGGACGCATCACCATCATGGAGACACATCACCACAATGGGAATGGATCACCATCATGCATCACCATCATGGGGACGCATCACCATCATGGGGACACATTACCAAAATGGGGATGCATCACCATCATGGTGACACATCACCACAATGGGGATGCATCACCATCATGGGAATGTATCACCATCATGGGGATGTATCACCATCATGGTGACACATCACCAAAATGGGGATGCATCACCATCATGGTGACACATCACCATCATGGGAATGTATCACCATCATGGGGATGCATCACCATCATGGTGACACATCACCAAA
Source organism: Cyprinodon tularosa (assembly GCF_016077235.1). Lineage (NCBI taxonomy): Eukaryota > Metazoa > Chordata > Actinopteri > Cyprinodontiformes > Cyprinodontidae > Cyprinodon > Cyprinodon tularosa. The sequence goes on along the minus strand of NW_024037990.1, from coordinate 28,915 downwards.
ATGGGGATGCATCACCATCGTGGTGACACATCACCATCATGGGAATGTATCACCATCATGGGGATGTATCACCATCATGGGGACGCATCACCATCATGGGGATGCATCACCATCATGGAGACACATCACCACAATGGGAATGGATCACCATCATGCATCACCATCATGGGGACGCATCACCATCATGGGGACGCATCACCATCATGGGGATGCATAACCACAATGGGGATTCATCACCATCATGGGGACACATCACCAAAATGGGGATGCATTACCATCATGGTGACACATCACCATCATGGGAATGTATAACCATCATGGGGACGCATCACCATCATGGGGACACATCACCATAATGGGGATGCATCACCATCATGCATCACCATCATGGGCACGCATCACCATCATGGGGATGCATAACCACAATGGGGATTCATCACCGTCAGTGGGACACATCACCACAATGGGGATGGATCACCATCATGCATCACCATCATGGGGACGCATCACCATCATGGGGATGCATAACCACAATGGGGATTCATCACCATCATGGGGACACATCACCACAATGGGGATTCATCACCATCATGGGGATGCATAACCACAATGGGGATTCATCACCATCATGGGGACACATCACCACAATGGGGATGGATCACCATCATGCATCACCATCATGGGGACGCATCACCATCATGGGGATGCATAACCACAATGCGGATTCATCACCGTCATGGGGACACATCACCACAATGGGGATGGATCACCATCATGCATCACCATCATGGGGACGCATCACCATCATGGGGATGCATAACCACAATGGGGATGCATCACCATCATGGGGACACATCACCAAAATGGGGATGCATCACCATCATGGGGATGCATAACAACAATGGGGATGCATCACCATCATGGGGACACATCACCATCATGGGAATGCATCACCACAATGGGGATGCATCACCTTCATGGGGACACATCACCATCATGGGAATGCATCACCATCATGGGGATGTATCACCATCATGGGGACACATCACCACCATGGGAATGCATCACCATCATGGGGACACATCACCATCATGGGAATGCATCACCATCATGGGAATGCATCACCATCATGGGGATGCATCACTATCATGGGGACACATCACCATCATGGGAATGCATCACCATCATGGGGATGTATCACCATCATGGGGACACATCACCACCATGGGAATGCATCACCACAAAAGGGATGCATCACCTTCATGGGGACACATCACCAAAATGGGGATGCATCACCATCATGGGGATGCATCACCTTCATGGGGACACATCACCATCATGGGAATGCATCACCATCATGGGGACACATCACCATCATGGGAATGCATCACCATCATGGGGACACATCACCATCATGGGAATGCATCACCATCATGGGAATGCATCACCATCATGGGGATGCATCACTATCATGGGGACACATCACCATCATGGGGATGTATCACCATCATGGGGACGCATCACCATCATGGGGACGCATCACTAGCATGGGTACACATCACCATCATGGGAATACATCACCATCATAGGGATGCATCACCATCATGGGAATACATCACCATCATGGGGACGCATCACTAGCATGGGTACACATCACCATCATGGGAATACATCACCATCATAGGGATGCATCACCATCATGGGAATACATCACCATCATAGGGATGCATCACCATCATGGGAATACATCACCATCATAGGGATGCATCACCATCATGGGGATGTATCACCGTCATGGGGACGCATCACCATCATGAGGATGCATCACCATCATGGGGACACATCACCATCATGGGAATGCATCACCATCATAGGGATGTATCACCATCATGGGGACACATCACCATCATGGGAATGCATCACCATCATAGGGATGTATCACCATCATGGGGACACATCACCATCATGGGAATGTATCACCATCATGGGGACACATCACCAGCATGGGAATGCATCACCATCATGGGGATGTATCATCATCATGGGGATGCATCACCAGCATGGGAATGCATCACCATCATGCATCACCATCATGGGGACACATCACCATCATGGGGACGCATCACCAGCATGAGAATGCATCTAAAATAATCTTCCTCATTCACCGTTTCCAGGTTGGCAGGGAAACGGCTACAGCTGTCAAGATGTGGATGAATGTTTGACCAACAATGGCGGCTGCTCCTCTGCTCCAATGGTTCAGTGCCTGAATACTATGGGCTCCTTCCACTGTGGGTCCTGCCCTCCAGGTATGTTGCAGTGGTAGATCTATATAGATGTACAGATAAATGACCATGGATGGCAGACAGGACCTCTATGACCCATCATTACTGAATGTCGTTATTTTGAAAAAAAGACATGAACCGTGATGTTTTCTTTGCTCAGGCTATGAGGGGGATGGGAGAACATGCACCCAGGCTAATATCTGCTCTTCCAACAATGGAGGATGTCATCCTTTAGCCACCTGCACATCCACCACAGGTGAAATCTCTGATTCTAGGACAGTCTTTGTCATTTAACCTGGCTGCAGAGAGAAAACAGAAGGACATCCAGCATCAGTCCAACGCCTCATGGAATAAATCAGCAGGTTTTTTAGATGACTGATTAAGCATAGAGCAAAGTTAACCAGAGTTCTCTGTTCTGCTCCTAAACATGTACCAGGTTCATCCTTCCCTACATGCACATGCCCAGAAGGCTACACCGGCAATGGCTATGGTCCCAGCGGCTGCACCCACATCAGCAACATCTGTCAGACTAACAACCCCTGTGTGAACGGACAGTGTACGGTAAGACTGCAGCACAGACACCTGTTCTTCCCTCTGACACCACCAAGGCTTTAAGCTCACTGATAACTGATAGTTATGCTGCCATCTGCTGGCCTGAAGACCCATTGCAAGTTTTATTTTATAGAAACAGTTCAAATATAAATCCAGTATAATTCAGGAACTCATGTGGATCCATTAGAGGTTCAAAGCCGAGAAACAAACAATGTCTGATTACTTACAAATGACAGGATTTGATTAATTTAATTAATGGGTTCCTCTCACCTGGACTCCACTAGGAAATTTAACAGCTTTATAAAAGCCAGCCTCTTAAATGAAATATTACAGCAAATAAACAACAGGACACTTTTAAAGTGAGGTTTGAAATTCTATCTTCATACAGTTTTGGGTATTTAAACATTCATTTGTACAAACATGAAGAAATATCGTCATGCAAGTTAACAGAGAAATCACAAAGCTGCTGCTTTAATACTTTGCTCTCTGCTGCCATTGCCTAATCTCTTTCACCAGAGAGAACTCCTAAAGGTCACACAGACCTTCATAGCACCTCAGGAGGCTAACATGTTACCTTCAAATGTTGGGGACAATGTCTGCTTCCTGGATGGATGGGCTCCATGAGAAGGACAAGGGTTTGGTCAGGGTCAGGGTTTGACCAGGTAGATCGATGGACGGGGTCCCTGAGAAGGACAAGGGTTGGGTCAGGGTTTGACAAGGTAGATCGATGGACGGGGTCCCTTAGAAGGACAAGGGTTTGGTCAGGGTCAGGGTTTGACCAGGTAGATCGATGGACGGGGTCCCTTAGAAGGACAAGGGTTTGGTCAGGGTCAGGGTTTGACCAGGTAGATCGATGGACGGGGTCCCTTAGAAGGACAAGGGTTTGGTCAGGGTCAGGGTTTGACCAGGTAGATCGATGGACGGGGTCCCTTAGAAGGACAAGGGTTTGGTCAGGGTCAGGGTTAGACCATGCAGCTCGATGAACGGGGTCCCTGAGAAGGACAAGGGTTGGGTCAGGGTTTGACAAGGTAGATCGATGGACGGGGTCCTTAAGAAGGACAAGGGTTGGGTCAGGGTTATACCAGGTAGATCGATGGACGGGGTCCCTAAGAAGGACAAGGGTTGGGTCAGAGTTATACCAGGTAGATCGATGGACGGGGTCCCTGAGAAGGACAAGGGTTTGGTCAGGGTTATACCATGCAGCTCGATGGACGGGGTCCCTGAGAAGGACAAGGGTTGGGTCAGGGTTAGACCAGGTAGATCGATGGACGGGGTCCCTAAGAAGGACAAGGGTTGGGTCAGAGTTAGACCAGGTAGATCGATGGACGGGGTCCCTAAGAAGGACAAGGGTTGCGTCAGGGTTAGACCAGGTAGATCGATGGACGGGGTCCCTAAGAAGGACAAGGGTTGGGTCAGGGTTAGACCAGGTAGATCGATGGACGGGTTCCCTGAGAAGGACAAGGGTTGGGTCAGGGTTAGACCAGGTAGATCGATGGACGGGGTCCCTAAGAAGGACAAGGGTTGGGTCAGGGTTAGACCAGGTAGATCGATGGACGGGGTCCCTGAGAAGGACAAGGGTTGGGTCAGGGTTAGACCAGGTAGATCGATGGACGGGGTCCCTAAGAAGGACAAGGGTTGGGTCAGGGTTAGACCAGGTAGATCGATGGACGGGGTCCCTAAGAAGGACAAGGGTTGGGTCAGGGTTAGACCAGGTAGATCGATGGACGGGTTCCCTGAGAAGGACAAGGGTTGGGTCAGAGTTAGACCAAGCAGCTCGATGGACGGGGTCCCTGAGAAGGACAAGGGTTGGGTCAGAGTTAGACCAAGCAGCTCGATGGACGGGGTCCCTGAGAAGGACAAGGGTTGGGTCAGAGTTAGACCAAGCAGCTCGATGGACGGGGTCCCTGAGAAGGACAAGGGTTGGGTCAGGGTTAGACCAAGCAGCTCGATGGACGGGGTCCCTGAGAAGGACAAGGGTTGGGTCAGGGTCAGAGTTAGACCAGGTAGGTCGTTATAGCGGCAGCAATTGGGCCCAGCTGTTCTGTGGGCCGTTAAGACCTTGGTAGTTCTCATCTGCTTCAGTAGGTGGGTTCACAGAATGTGGCGTTCAATCTGGGTTAGAATGCAGGAAAAACCAGACACTACGTTAAGCTCTTTAAGAATCGTAGGCAGCAACTAGTCTGAGTCGGCCAGTGAACACAGAGCGGCTTGTGTTCCTTCCTTTCGAGGCCTGACAGTTACAGCCAAGAGACAGTTGAGTTGGTATCGGCTGGTTGAAGCGGCTGTGGCAGGGATTTGACATCAGGGAGAATCGCTCTTGGTCATCTTTGATGTTTGATCTTGAACAGCTTCAACCCCTATCAGGATGCCGTCGGCTTATTCAGGTTTCCGAAGGAGTCTCTTCCAAAGTGAGTGAAGCAGGTCAGATGAGATGGGGATAAGTTGGAGCCCTCTATGGTGTCGCTGCTGTGCTTGGAAAATGTTGAGAAGGACATGATTTTTATTTTCTTCCCTTGGTTGTTCAGTAAAGCATTAATGTTAGCTAATGCTAACATTGGGAGAGAGAACATTTGCGGCAGACACAGTTGTTCCAGGTGACGATCCAAACCTAATCATAAGCTTCCGTAGTACCGCGGTCAGTGCCTGGCTTCATGGCTCTGCATGTTTTATAGGTCCCTGGTTTTAACAGAAGGTTCAGGGGACTTGATGCTGTTTTTAATAAAGGTGGTGGTGGTGGTGGTGGGGGGGGTTCACATTGTCTTTGGGCTGGAAACAGGTGGATCTGAAAACGCTGGCAGTGAGGATGCTCGCTTCAGAATGTAATAGATCATTTCTAGGAGCGGTGGAGGGTTTATTGAAAAATCATTGAAACTATCATATCCTGATTTCTATTTATATACTAATAACTGCTTCTATGATCTATAGCAGACATGTAGCAGCAAAGTCTGCCTGTCGTGCTGCGGTCATATTAGCATCACACTCTGACTTTGCAGGCTAGATCCGCTCTGGATGGTTCTGACTCAATGTCCCTCAGCATCACTACCCTCTCCTGTGTTTGAAGGAGCTGATGGTTCAACCAAACCAGCTGATTCTAGAGTAGATGTTCTGGAAAATCATCATTGTTTCTATGCATCTCCATTATAGCATGCTAAGTTTGATTCCTAATAAGTCAGAACCAGCTGGGTTGTCCTGCTGCAGGATTTTAATTCTAAATTACATGAACTAAATATGTTGTCATTAAAAGCAAATAGAAGCTTTTAGAAGCACTAATAATACAGTCCAGGTTAGAAGAATGAAATCTGAAATGTATTTAAAGCTAAAGGGTGTAAAATGATGTCTGTGTGTTTCAGAGCACTTCCTCGGGCTACATCTGCCACTGCAGCCCTGGATGGGACGGTCTTCACTGTGACCACAACATCAACGAATGCTCAAGCAACCCTTGTCAAAATGGGGGAACCTGCACTGATGGTGTTAACGGGTTCACCTGTAACTGTACCGCCCAGTGGACCGGCGCCTTCTGCCAGACCCCGCAGCAAGGTACAAACCATTAGAAGCAGAGAGAATTCAGCAACATCTATCCATTGATCTGGTCTGAACGTTAATGATCGTCTTAGCTCCATGTTTTCATCTTCTATCCATTGATGTGGTCTGAATGTTAATGATCGTCTTAGCTCCGTGTTTTCATCTTCTATCCATTGATCTGGTCTGAATGTTAATGATCGTCTTAGCTCCATGTTTTCATCTTCTATCCATTGATGTGGTCTGAATGTTAATGATCGTTTTAGCTCCGTGTTTTCATCTTCTATCCATTGATCTGGTCTGAATGTTAATGATCGTTTTAGCTCCATGTTTTCATCTTCTATCCATTGATCTGGTCTGAATGTTAATGATCGTTTTAACTCCATGTTTTCATCTTCTATCCATTGATCTGGTCTGAATGTTAATGATCGTTTTAACTCCATGTTTTCATCTTCTATCCATTGATCTGGTCTGAATGTTAATGATCGTTTTAACTCCATGTTTTCGTCTTCTATCCATTGATCTGGTCTGAATGTTAATGATCGTTTTAACTCCGTGTTTTCATCTTCTATCCATTGATCTGGTCTGAATGTTAATGATCGTTTTAACTCCATGTTTTCATCTTCTATCCATTGATCTGGTCTGAATGTTAATGATCGTTTTAACTCCGTGTTTTCATCTTCTATCCATTGATCTGGTCTGAATGTTAATGATCGTTTTAACTCCGTGTTTTCGTCTTCTATCCATTGATCTGGTCTGAATGTTAATGATCGTTTTAACTCCATGTTTTCGTCTTCTATCCATTGATCTGGTCTGAATGTTAATGATCGTTTTAGCTCCATGTTTTCGTCTTCTATCCATTGATCTGGTCTGAATGTTAATGATCGTTTTAGCTCCATGTTTTCATCTTCTATCCATTGATCTAGTCTGAATGTTAATGATCGTTTTAGCTCCATGTTTTCGTCTTCTATCCATTGATCTGGTCTGAATGTTAATGATCGTTTTAGCTCCATGTTTTCATCTTCTATCCATTGATCTGGTCTGAATGTTAATGATCGTTTTAACTCCATGTTTTCATCTTCTATCCATTGATCTGGTCTGAATGTTAATGATCGTTTTAACTCCGTGTTTTCATCTTCTATCCATTGATGTGGTCTGAATGTTAATGATCGTTTTAACTCCATGTTTTCATCTTCTATCCATTGATGTGGTCTGAATGTTAATGATCGTTTTAACTCCGTGTTTTCATCTTCTATCCATTGATGTGGTCTGAATTTTAATGATCGTTTTAACTCCGTGTTTTCATCTTCTATCCATTGATCTGGTCTGAATGTTAATGATCGTTTTAACTCCATGTTTTCGTCTTCTATCCATTGATCTGGTCTGAATGTTAATGATCGTTTTAACTCCATGTTTTCATCTTTTATCCATTGATCTGGTCTGAATGTTAATGATCGTTTTAACTCCGTGTTTTCATCTTCTATCCATTGATCTGGTCTGAATGTTAATGATCGTTTTAACTCCATGTTTTCATCTTCTATCCATTGATCTGGTCTGAATGTTAATGATCGTTTTAACTCCATGTTTTCGTCTTCTCTCCATTGATCTGGTCTGAATGTTAATGATCGTTTTAACTCCGTGTTTTCATCTTCTATCCATTGATGTGGTCTGAATGTTAATGATCGTTTTAACTCCGTGTTTTCATCTTCTATCCATTGATCTGGTCTGAATGTTAATGATCGTTTTAACTCCATGTTTTCGTCTTCTATCCATTGATCTGGTCTGAATGTTAATGATCGCTTTAACTCCATGTTTTCGTCTTCTATCCATTGATCTGGTCTGTACGTTAATGATCGTCTTAGCTCCATGTTTTCATCTTCTATCCATTGATCTGGTCTGAATGTTAATGATCGTTTTAACTCCATGTTTTCATCTTCTATCCATTGATCTGGTCTGAATGTTAATGATCGTTTTAACTCCATGTTTTCGTCTTCTATCCATTGATCTGGTCTGAATGTTAATGATCGTTTTAACTCCATGTTTTCGTCTTCTATCCATTGATCTGGTCTGAATGTTAATGATCGTTTTAACTCCATTTTTTTATCTTCTATCAGTTGATCTGGTCTGAATGTTAATGATCGTTTTAACTCCATGTTTTCGTCTTCTATCCATTGATCTAGTCTGAATGTTAATGATCATCTTAGCTCCATGTTTTCGTCTTCTATCCATTGATCTGGTCTGAATGTTAATGATCGTTTTAACTCCATGTTTTCATCTTCTATCCATTGATCTGGTCTGAATGTTAATGATCGTTTTAACTCCATGTTTTCGTCTTCTATCCATTGATCTGGTCTGAATGTTAATGATCATTTTAACTCCGTGTTTTCATCTTCTATCCATTGATCTGGTCTGAATGTTAATGATCATTTTAACTCCACGTTTTCATCTTCTATCCATTGATCTGGTCTGAATGTTAATGATCGTTTTAACTCCATGTTTTCGTCTTCTATCCATTGATCTGGTCTGAATGTTAATGATCGTTTTAACTCCATGTTTTTGTCTTCTATCCATTGATCTGGTCTGAATGTTAATGATAGTTTTAACTCCATGTTTTCGTCTTCTATCCATTGATCTAGTCTGAATGTTAATGATCGTCTTAGCTCCATGTTTTCATCTTCTATCCATTGATCTGGTCTGAATGTTAATGATCATTTTAACTCCATGTTTTCGTCTTCTATCCATTGATCTGGTCTGAATGTTAATGATCGTTTTAACTCCATGTTTTCATCTTCTATCCATTGATCTGGTCTGAATGTTAATGATCGTTTTAACTCCGTGTTTCCATCTTCTATCCATTGATGTGGTCTGAATGTTAATGATCGTTTTAACTCCGTGTTTTCATCTTCTATCCATTGATGTGGTCTGAATGTTAATGATCGTTTTAACTCTGTGTTTTCATCTTCTATCCATTGATCTGGTCTGAATGTTAATGATCGTTTTAACTCCATGTTTTCATCTTCTATCCATTGATCTGGTCTGAATGTTAATGATCGTTTTAACTCCATGTTTTCATCTTCTATCCATTGATCTGGTCTGAATGTTAATGATCGTTTTAACTCCATGTTTTCGTCTTCTATCCATTGATCTGGTCTGAATGTTAATGATCGTTTTAACTCCATGTTTTCGTCTTCTATCCATTGATCTGGTCTGTACGTTAATGATCGTCTTAGCTCCATGTTTTCATCTTCTATCCATTGATCTGGTCTGAATGTTAATGATCGTTTTAGCTCCATGTTTTCATCTTCTATCCATTGATCTGGTCTGAATGTTAATGATCGTTTTAGCTCCATGTTTTCATCTTCTATCCATTGATCTGGTCTGAATGTTAATGATCGTTTTAACTCCATGTTTTCATCTTCTATCCATTGATCTGGTCTGAATGTTAATGATCGTTTTAACTCCATGTTTTCATCTTCTATCCATTGATCTGGTCTGAATGTTAATGATCGTTTTAACTCCATGTTTTCATCTTCTATCCATTGATGTGGTCTGAATGTTAATGATCGTTTTAGCTCCATGTTTTCATCTTCTATCCATTGATCTGGTCTGAATGTTAATGATCGTTTTAACTCCATGTTTTCATCTTCTATCCATTGATCTGGTCTGAATGTTAATGATCGTTTTAACTCCATGTTTTCATCTTCTATCCATTGATCTGGTCTGAATGTTAATGATCGTTTTAACTCCATGTTTTCATCTTCTATCCATTGATCTGGTCTGAATGTTAACGATCGTTTTAACTCCATGTTTTCGTATTCTATCCATTGATCTGGTCTGAATGTTAATGATCGTTTTAGCTCCATGTTTTCGTCTTCTATCCATTGATCTAGTCTGAATGTTAATGATCGTTTTAGCTCCATGTTTTCATCTTCTATCCATTGATCTGGTCTGAATGTTAACGATCGTTTTAACTCCATGTTTTCGTCTTCTATCCATTGATCTGGTCTGAATGTTAATGATCGTTTTAACTCCATGTTTTCGTCTTCTATCCATTGATCTGGTCTGAATGTTAACGATCGTTTTAACTCCATGTTTTCGTCTTCTATCCATTGATCTGGTCTGAATGTTAATGATCGTTTTAGCTCCATGTTTTCGTCTTCTATACATTGATCTAGTCTGAATGTTAATGATCGTTTTAGCTCCATGTTTTCGTCTTCTATCCATTGATCTGGTCTGAATGTTAATGATCGTTTTAACTCCATGTTTTCATCTTCTATCCATTGATCTGGTCTGAATGTTAATGATCGTTTTAGCTTCATGTTTTCGTCTTCTATCCATTGATCTGGTCTGAATGTTAATGATCGTTTTAGCTCCATGTTTTCGTCTTCTATCCATTGATCTGGTCTGAATGTTAATGATCGTTTTAACTCCATGTTTTCGTCTTCTATCCATTGATCTGGTCTGAATGTTAATGATCGTTTTAACTACATGTTTTCGTCTTCTATCCATTGATCTGGTCTGAATGTTAATGATCGTTTTAACTCCATGTTTTCTTCTTCTATCCATTGATCTGGTCTGAATGTTAATGATCGTTTTAACTCCATGTTTTCATCTTCTATCCATTGATCTGGTCTGAATGTTAATGATCGTTTTAACTCCATGTTTTCATCTTCTATCCATTGATCTGTTCTGATGATGTTGGGCAGAGTGTGGAGGTCAGCTGACTGGTCCGGCCGGCTCCTTCAGTTATCCCAACAACCCGGGTCATGATGAGTATGATCACATGGTCAGCTGTACCTGGGTGATCCGTACTGATCCCAGTCAGGTCAGGCTACCGTCTGCTTTGAACATGAACACATTGATCCAACCTGAGATTAAAACCCTTCCTCTCCTCTGCAGGTTCTGAGGATCACCTTCCCGTTCTTTGACCTGGAGAGCAGCACCAACTGCAACTTCGACTTCCTGCAGGTCCATGATGGAGACAGTCCCTCCGCCTACGTGCTGGGAAAGTACTGCGGCCAGAACAATCCGCAGGAGCTGCACAGCTCCCACAATTCTCTCTACTTCTGGTTCCGCTCTGACCAGTCCATCAAAGCTGGCGGCTTCACGGTGGTCTGGGAGTCTCAGGACCCAGGTAGCTGGAGGGGGCGGGGCATTTCTCCTTAGAGCCGTTTATAGTCAGAATGCTGGCTGTCTGATAAAACCTCTAAAATAGAGAGACATGAACATCAAACAATGTGTCCTCCCAGTGTGCGGCGGAGAGCTCACTGCTTCCTATGGAAACATCAATTCACCTGGTTACCCTGGAAACTACCCACCTGGACGGGACTGCTACTGGACAGTCACCGTGGACCCTGGCCTGCTCATCACGTTTGCATTTGGGACGCTAAGCCTGGAGCACCACGCTGACTGCAACTATGACTTCCTGGAGGTACCAGCAGCGCCGCCTGGGCTTAGAAATAGAGAATGTAGAAGCTGCTCAGCTGGGCGAATGACTGTAGAATTAGGGATCATAGAAGCTGCTCAGCTGGTTGATTGACTGTAGAATTAGGTAACATAGAAGCTGCTCAGCTGGTTGATTGATTGTAGAATTAGGTAACATAGAAGCTGCTCAGCTGGTTGATTGATTGTAGAATTAGGTAACATAGAAGCTGCTCAGCTGGTTGATTGATTGTAGAATTAGGTAACATAGAAGCTGCTCAGCTGGTTGATTGACTGTAGAATTAGGTAACATAGAAGCTGCTCAGCTGGTTGATTGACTGTAGAATTAGGTAACATAGAAGCTGCTCAGCTGGTTGATTGACTGTAGAATTAGGTAACATAGAAGCTGCTCAGCTGGTTGATTGACTGTAGATGTAGAGATTCTAGAAGCTGCTCGGTCTTTTTGTGCTTCTCCGTCTCAGTCGGTCGGTCTGGTGAATCTTTCAGATCAGGGACGGCCTCCTAGGAGAAGATCCAGTTCTGGGGAAATACTGCAACACTGCATCGCCCCCCCCTCTGCAGACCACTGGCCCAGCTGCATGGATCCACTTCCACTCAGACCTCACTGTGTCTGACAGAGGCTTCCACATCACCTACACCACGTCTCCAAGTAAGCAGCTGTCAAGGTAAACCCTCTGGTCCTGGATTATCCTGGACCAGCTTCCAGCAGCTCACTGCACTCTGGTCCTGGATTATCCTGGACCAGCTTCCAGCAGCTCACTGCACTCTGGTCCTGGATTATCCTGGACCAGCTTCCAGCAGCTCTCTGCGCTCTGGTCCTGGATTATCCTGGACCAGCTTCCAGCAGCTCACTGCACTCTGGTCCTGGATTAGCCTGGACCAGCTTCCAGCAGCTCTCTGCGCTCTGGTCCTGGATTATCCTGGACCAGCTTCCAGCAGCTCACTGCGCTCTGGTCCTGGATTATCCTGGACCAGCTTCCAGCAGCTCTCTACGCTCTGGTCCTGGTCCGGGATTAGCCTGGACCAGCTTCCAGCAGCTCTCTGCGCTCTGGTCCTGGATTATCCTGGACCAGCTTCCAGCAGCTCTCTGCGCTCTGGTCCTGGATTATCCTGGACCAGCTTCCAGCAGCTCTCTGCGCTCTGGTCCTGGATTAGCCTGGACCAGCTTCCAGCAGCTCTCTGCGCTCTGGTCCTGGATTAGCCTGGACCAGCTTCCAGCAGCTCTCTGCGCTCTGGTCCTGGATTAGCCTGGACCAGCTTCCAGCAGCTCACTGCGCTCTGGTCCTGGATTATCCTGGACCAGCTTCCAGCAGCTCACTGCACTCTGGTCCTGGATTAGCCTGGACCAGCTTCCAGCAGCTCTCTGCGCTCTGGTCCTGGATTATCCTGGACCAGCTTCCAGCAGCTCACTGCACTCTGGTCCTGGATTAGCCTGGACCAGCTTCCAGCAGCTCTCTGCGCTCTGGTCCTGGATTATCCTGGACCAGCTTCCAGCAGCTCACTGCGCTCTGGTCCTGGATTATCCTGGACCAGCTTCCAGCAGCTCTCTACGCTCTGGTCCTGGTCCGGGATTAGCCTGGACCAGCTTCCAGCAGCTCTCTGCGCTCTGGTCCTGGATTATCCTGGACCAGCTTCCAGCAGCTCTCTGCGCTCTGGTCCTGGATTATCCTGGACCAGCTTCCAGCAGCTCTCTGCGCTCTGGTCCTGGATTAGCCTGGACCAGCTTCCAGCAGCTCTCTGCGCTCTGGTCCTGGATTAGCCTGGACCAGCTTCCAGCAGCTCTCTGCGCTCTGGTCCTGGATTATCCTGGACCAGCTTCCAGCAGCTCACTGCGCTCAGGTCCTGGATTATCCTGGACCAGCTTCCAGCAGCTCACTGCGCTCTGGTCCTGGATTAGCCTGGACCAGCTTCCAGCAGCTCTCTGCGCTCAGGTCCTGGATTATCCTGGACCAGCTTCCAGCAGCTCACTGCGCTCTGGTCCTGGATTAGCCTGGACCAGCTTCCAGCAGCTCTCTGCGCTCAGGTCCTGGATTATCCTGGACCAGCTTCCAGCAGCTCACTGCGCTCTGGTCCTGGATTAGCCTGGACCAGCTTCCAGCAGCTCTCTGCGCTCTGGTCCTGGATTATCCTGGACCAGCTTCCAGCAGCTCACTGCACTCTGGTCCTGGATTATCCTGGACCAGCTTCCAGCAGCTCTCTGCGCTCTGGTCCTGGTCCGGGATTAGCCTGGACCAGCTTCCAGCAGCTCTCTGCGCTCTGGTCCTGGATTAGCCTGGACCAGCTTCCAGCAGCTCTCTGCGCTCTGGTCCTGGATTATCCTGGACCAGCTTCCAGCAGCTCACTGCGCTCTAGTCCTGGATTATCCTGGACCAGCTTCCAGCAGCTCTCTACGCTCTGGTCCTGGTCCGGGATTAGCCTGGACCAGCTTCCAGCAGCTCTCTGCGCTCTGGTCCTGGATTATCCTGGACCAGCTTCCAGCAGCTCACTGCGCTCTGGTCCTGGATTAGCCTGGACCAGCTTCCAGCAGCTCTCTGCACTCTGGTCCTGGATTAGCCTGGACCAGCTTCCAGCAGCTCTCTGCGCTCTGGTCCTGGATTAGCCTGGACCAGCTTCCAGCAGCTCTCTGCGCTCTGGTCCTGGATTATCCTGGACCAGCTTCCAGCAGCTCACTGCTCTCTGGTCCTGGATTATCCTGGACCAGCTTCCAGCAGCTCACTGCGCTCTGGTCCTGGATTAGCCTGGACCAGCTTCCAGCAGCTCTCTGCGCTCAGGTCCTGGATTATCCTGGACCAGCTTCCAGCAGCTCACTGCGCTCTGGTCCTGGATTATCCTGGACCAGCTTCCAGCAGCTCTCTGCACTCTGGTCCTGGATTAGCCTGGACCAGCTTCCAGCAGCTCACTGCGCTCTAGTCCTGGATTATCCTGGACCAGCTTCCAGCAGCTCTCTGCGCTCTGGTCCTGGATTATCCTGGACCAGCTTCCAGCAGCTCACTGCACTCTGGTCCTGGATTAGCCTGGACCAGCTTCCAGCAGCTCTCTGCGCTCTGGTCCTGGATTATCCTGGACCAGCTTCCAGCAGCTCACTGCGCTCTGGTCCTGGATTATCCTGGACCAGCTTCCAGCAGCTCTCTACGCTCTGGTCCTGGTCCGGGATTAGCCTGGACCAGCTTCCAGCAGCTCTCTGCGCTCTGGTCCTGGATTATCCTGGACCAGCTTCCAGCAGCTCACTGCGCTCTGGTCCTGGATTAGCCTGGACCAGCTTCCAGCAGCTCTCTGCACTCTGGTCCTGGATTAGCCTGGACCAGCTTCCAGCAGCTCTCTGCGCTCTGGTCCTGGATTATCCTGGACCAGCTTCCAGCAGCTCACTGCGCTCTGGTCCTGGATTATCCTGGACCAGCTTCCAGCAGCTCACTGCGCTCTGGTCCTGGATTAGCCTGGACCAGCTTCCAGCAGCTCTCTGCGCTCAGGTCCTGGATTATCCTGGACCAGCTTCCAGCAGCTCACTGCGCTCTGGTCCTGGATTAGCCTGGACCAGCTTCCAGCAGCTCTCTGCGCTCTGGTCCTGGATTATCCTGGACCAGCTTCCAGCAGCTCACTGCACTCTGGTCCTGGATTAGCCTGGACCAGCTTCCAGCAGCTCTCTGCGCTCTGGTCCTGGATTATCCTGGACCAGCTTCCAGCAGCTCACTGCGCTCTGGTCCTGGATTATCCTGGACCAGCTTCCAGCAGCTCTCTACGCTCTGGTCCTGGTCCGGGATTAGCCTGGACCAGCTTCCAGCAGCTCTCTGCGCTCTGGTCCTGGATTATCCTGGACCAGCTTCCAGCAGCTCACTGCGCTCTGGTCCTGGATTAGCCTGGACCAGCTTCCAGCAGCTCTCTGCGCTCTGGTCCTGGATTAGCCTGGACCAGCTTCCAGCAGCTCTCTGCGCTCTGGTCCTGGATTAGCCTGGACCAGCTTCCAGCAGCTCTCTGCGCTCTGGTCCTGGATTAGCCTGGACCAGCTTCCAGCAGCTCTCTGCGCTCTGGTCCTGGATTATCCTGGACCAGCTTCCAGCAGCTCACTGCTCTCTGGTCCTGGATTATCCTGGACCAGCTTCCAGCAGCTCACTGCGCTCTGGTCCTGGATTAGCCTGGACCAGCTTCCAGCAGCTCTCTGCGCTCAGGTCCTGGATTATCCTGGACCAGCTTCCAGCAGCTCACTGCGCTCTGGTCCTGGATTATCCTGGACCAGCTTCCAGCAGCTCTCTGCACTCTGGTCCTGGATTAGCCTGGACCAGCTTCCAGCAGCTCTCTGCGCTCTGGTCCTGGATTAGCCTGGACCAGCTTCCAGCAGCTCACTGCGCTCTGGTCCTGGATTAGCCTGGACCAGCTTCCAGCAGCTCTCTGCGCTCTGGTCCTGGATTATCCTGGACCAGCTTCCAGCAGCTCTCTGCACTCTGGTCCTGGATTATCCTGGACCAGCTTCCAGCAGCTCACTGCGCTCTGGTCCTGGATTAGCCTGGACCAGCTTCCAGCAGCTCTCTGCACTCTGGTCCTGGATTAGCCTGGACCAGCTTCCAGCAGCTCACTGCGCTCTGGTCCTGGATTAGCCTCGACCAGCTTCCAGCAGCTCACTGCGCTCTGGTCCTGGATTAGCCTGGACCAGCTTCCAGCAGCTCTCTGCACTCTGGTCCTGGATTATCCTGGACCAGCTTCCAGCAGCTCACTGCGCTCTGGTCCTGGATTAGCCTGGACCAGCTTCCAGCAGCTCACTGCGCTCTGGTCCTGGATTATCCTGGACCAGCTTCCAGCAGCTCTCTGCGCTCTGGTCCTGGATTATCCTGGATTAGCCTGGACCAGCTTCCAGCAGCTCACTGCGCTCTGGTCCTGGATTAGCCTCGACCAGCTTCCAGCAGCTCACTGCGCTCTGGTCCTGGATTAGCCTGGACCAGCTTCCAGCAGCTCTCTGCACTCTGGTCCTGGATTATCCTGGACCAGCTTCCAGCAGCTCACTGCGCTCTGGTCCTGGATTAGCCTGGACCAGCTTCCAGCAGCTCACTGCGCTCTGGTCCTGGATTAGCCTGGACCAGCTTCCAGCAGCTCTCTGCGCTCTGGTCCTGGATTATCCTGGACCAGCTTCCAGCAGCTCTCTGCACTCTGGTCCTGGATTAGCCTGGACCAGCTTCCAGCAGCTCACTGCGCTCTGGTCCTGGATTAGCCTGGACCAGCTTCCAGCAGCTCACTGCGCTCTGGTCCTGGATTAGCCTGGACCAGCTTCCAGCAGCTCTCTGCACTCTGGTCCTGGATTATCCTGGACCAGCTTCCAGCAGCTCACTGCGCTCTGGTCCTGGATTAGCCTGGACCAGCTTCCAGCAGCTCACTGCGCTCTGGTCCTGGATTATCCTGGACCAGCTTCCAGCAGCTCTCTGCGCTCTGGTCCTGGATTATCCTGGACCAGCTTCCAGCAGCTCACTGCGCTCTGGTCCTGGATTATCCTGGACCAGCTTCCAGCAGCTCTCTGCGCTCTGGTCCTGGATTATCCTGGACCAGCTTCCAGCAGCTCTCTGCGCTCTGGTCCTGGATTATCCTGGACCAGCTTCCAGCAGCTCTCTGCGCTCTGGTCCTGGATTATCCTGGACCAGCTTCCAGCAGCTCACTGCGCTCTGGTCCGGGATTAGCCTGGACCAGCTTCCAGCAGCTCACTGCGCTCTGGTCCGGGATTAGCCTGGACCAGCTTCCAGCAGCTCACTGCGCTCTGGTCCTGGATTAGCCTGGACCAGCTTCCAGCAGCTCACTGCGCTCTGGTCCTGGATTATCCTGGACCAGCTTCCAGCAGCTCTCTGCGCTCTGGTCCTGGATTATCCTGGACCAGCTTCCAGCAGCTCTCTGCGCTCTGGTCCTGGATTAGCCTGGACCAGCTTCCAGCAGCTCTCTGCGCTCTGGTCCGGGATTAGCCTGGACCAGCTTCCAGCAGCTCTCTGCGCTCTGGTCCTGGATTATCCTGGACCAGCTTCCAGCAGCTCACTGCGCTCTGGTCCTGGATTAGCCTGGACCAGCTTCCAGCAGCTCACTGCGCTCTGGTCCTGGATTATCCTGGACCAGCTTCCAGCAGCTCACTGCGCTCTGGTCCTGGATTATCCTGGACCAGCTTCCAGCAGCTCTCTGCGCTCTGGTCCTGGATTAGCCTGGACCAGCTTCCAGCAGCTCTCTGCACTCTGGTCCTGGATTATCCTGGACCAGCTTCCAGCAGCTCACTGCGCTCTGGTCCTGGATTATCCTGGACCAGCTTCCAGCAGCTCACTGCGCTCTGGTCCGGGATTAGCCTGGACCAGCTTCCAGCAGCTCTCTGCGCTCTGGTCCGGGATTAGCCTGGACCAGCTTCCAGCAGCTCACTGCGCTCTGGTCCTGGATTATCCTGGACCAGCTTCCAGCAGCTCTCTGCGCTCTGGTCCTGGATTAGCCTGGACCAGCTTCCAGCAGCTCTCTGCGCTCTGGTCCGGGATTAGCCTGGACCAGCTTCCAGCAGCTCTCTGCGCTCTGGTCCTGGATTATCCTGGACCAGCTTCCAGCAGCTCTCTGCGCTCTGGTCCTGGATTATCCTGGACCAGCTTCCAGCAGCTCACTGCGCTCTGGTCCGGGATTAGCCTGGACCAGCTTCCAGCAGCTCACTAGGCTCTGGTCCGGGATTAGCCTGGACCAGCTTCCAGCAGCTCTCTGCGCTCTGGTCCTGGATTATCCTGGACCAGCTTCCAGCAGCTCACTGCGCTCTGGTCCTGGATTAGCCTGGACCAGCTTCCAGCAGCTCACTGTGCTCTGGTCCTGGATTAGCCTGGACCAGCTTCCAGCAGCTCACTGCGCTCTGGTCCTGGATTATCCTGGACCAGCTTCCAGCAGCTCTCTGCGCTCTGGTCCTGGATTATCCTGGACCAGCTTCTAGCAGCCCCCTGCGCTCTGGTCCTGGATTATCCTGGACCAGCTTCCAGCAGCTCTCTGCGCTCTGGTCCTGGATTAGCCTGGACCAGCTTCCAGCAGCTCTCTGCGCTCTGGTCCTGGATTAGCCTGGACCAGCTTCCAGCAGCTCACTGCGCTCTGGTCCTGGATTAGCCTGGACCAGCTTCCAGCAGCTCTCTGCGCTCTGGTCCTGGATTATCCTGGACCAGCTTCCAGCAGCTCACTGCGCTCTGGTCCTGGATTATCCTGGACCAGCTTCCAGCAGCTCACTGCGCTCTGGTCCTGGATTATCCTGGACCAGCTTCCAGCAGCTCACTGCGCTCTGGTCCTGGATTATCCTGGACCAGCTTCCAGCAGCTCACTGCGCTCTGGTCCTGGATTATCCTGGACCAGCTTCCAGCAGCTCACTGCGCTCTGGTCCTGGATTATCCTGGACCAGCTTCCAGCAGCTCACTGCGCTCTGGTCCTGGATTAGCCTGGACCAGCTTCCAGCAGCTCACTGCGCTCTGGTCCTGGATTATCCTGGACCAGCTTCCAGCAGCTCTCTGCGCTCTGGTCCTGGATTAGCCTGGACCAGCTTCCAGCAGCTCACTGAGCTCTGGTCCTGGATTAGCCTGGACCAGCTTCCAGCAGCTCACTGCACTCTGGTCCTGGATTATCCTGGACCAGCTTCCAGCAGCTCACTGCGCTCTGGTCCTGGATTAGCCTGGACCAGCTTCCAGCAGCTCTCTGCGCTCTGGTCCTGGTCCTGGATTAGCCTGGACCAGCTTCCAGCAGCTCACTGCGCTCTGGTCCTGGATTAGCCTGGACCAGCTTCCAACAGCTCTCTGCACTCTGGTCCTGGATTAGCCTGGACCAGCTCCCAGCAGCTCTCTGCGCTCTGGTCCTGGTCCTGGATTAGCCTGGACCAGCTTCCAGCAGCTCACTGCGCTCTGGTCCTGGATTAGCCTGGACCAGCTTCCAGCAGCTCACTGCGCTCTGGTCCTGGATTAGCCTGGACCAGCTTCCAGCAGCTCACTGCGCTCTGGTCCTGGATTAGCCTGGACCAGCTTCCAGCAGCTCACTGCGCTCTGGTCCTGGTCCTGGATTATCCTGGACCAGCTTCCAGCAGCTCACTGCGCTCTGGTCCGGGATTAGCCTGGACCAGCTTCCAGCAGCTCACTGCGCTCTGGTCCGGGATTAGCCTGGACCAGCTTCCAGCAGCTCTCTGCGCTCTGGTCCGGGATTAGCCTGGACCAGCTTCCAGCAGCTCTCTGCGCTCTGGTCCTGGATTATCCTGGACCAGCTTCCAGCAGCTCACTGCACTCTGGTCCTGGATTAGCCTGGACCAGCTTCCAGCAGCTCTCTGCGCTCTGGTCCGGGATTAGCCTGGACCAGCTTCCAGCAGCTCTCTGCGCTCTGGTCCTGGATTATCCTGGACCAGCTTCCAGCAGCTCACTGCGCTCTGGTCCGGGATTAGCCTGGACCAGCTTCCAGCAGCTCTCTGCGCTCTGGTCCTGGATTATCCTGGACCAGCTTCCAGCAGCTCACTGCTCTCTGGTCCTGGATTAGCCTGGACCAGCTTCCAGCAGCTCACTGCGCTCTGGTCCTGGATTATCCTGGACCAGCTTCCAGCAGCTCACTGCGCTCTGGTCCTGGATTAGCCTGGACCAGCTTCCAGCAGCTCTCTGCGCTCTGGTCCTGGATTATCCTGGACCAGCTTCCAGCAGCTCACTGCGCTCTGGTCCTGGATTATCCTGGACCAGCTTCCAGCAGCTCACTGCGCTCTGGTCCTGGATTAGCCTGGACCAGCTTCCAGCAGCTCACTGCGCTCTGGTCCTGGATTAGCCTGGACCAGCTTCCAGCAGCTCACTGCGCTCTGGTCCTGGATTAGCCTGGACCAGCTTCCAGCAGCTCTCTGCGCTCTGGTCCTGGTCCTGGATTAGCCTGGACCAGCTTCCAGCAGCTCACTGCGCTCTGGTCCTGGTCCTGGATTAGCCTGGACCAGCTTCCAGCAGCTCACTGCGCTCTGGTCCTGGATTAGCCTGGACCAGCTTCCAGCAGCTCTCTGCGCTCTGGTCCTGGTCCTGGATTATCCTGGACCAGCTCCCAGCAGCTCTCTGCGCTCTGGTCCTGGTCCTGGATTAGCCTGGACCAGCTTCCAGCAGCTCACTGCGCTCTGGTCCTGGATTAGCCTGGACCAGCTTCCAGCAGCTCACTGCGCTCTGGTCCTGGATTAGCCTGGACCAGCTTCCAGCAGCTCACTGCGCTCTGGTCCTGGTCCTGGATTATCCTGGACCAGCTTCCAGCAGCTCTCTGCACTCTGGTCCTGGATTATCCTGGACCAGCTTCCAGCAGCTCACTGCGCTCTGGTCCTGGATTATCCTGGACCAGCTTCCAGCAGCTCACTGCGCTCTGGTCCTGGATTATCCTGGACCAGCTTCCAGCAGCTCACTGCGCTCTGGTCCTGGATTATCCTGGACCAGCTTCCAGCAGCTCACTGCGCTCTGGTCCTGGATTATCCTGGACCAGCTTCCAGCAGCTCTCTGCGCTCTGGTCCTGGATTAGCCTGGACCAGCTTCCAGCAGCTCACTGCACTCTGGTCCTGGATTAGCCTGGACCAGCTTCCAGCAGCTCTC
Organism: Cyprinodon tularosa; assembly: GCF_016077235.1. NCBI lineage: Eukaryota > Metazoa > Chordata > Actinopteri > Cyprinodontiformes > Cyprinodontidae > Cyprinodon > Cyprinodon tularosa. The sequence continues at coordinate 7,572 of NW_024037990.1, read as the reverse complement.
TGCGCTCTGGTCCTGGATTAGCCTGGACCAGCTTCCAGCAGCTCACTGCTCTCTGGTCCTGGATTAGCCTGGACCAGCTTCCAGCAGCTCTCTGCGCTCTGGTCCTGGTCCTGGATTAGCCTGGACCAGCTTCCAGCAGCTCTCTGCGCTCTGGTCCTGGATTAGCCTGGACCAGCTTCCAGCAGCTCTCTGCGCTCTGGTCCGGGATTAGCCTGGACCAGCTTCCAGCAGCTCTCTGCGCTCTGGTCCTGGATTATCCTGGACCAGCTTCCAGCAGCTCACTGCGCTCTGGTCCTGGATTAGCCTGGACCAGCTTCCAGCAGCTCTCTGCGCTCTGGTCCTGGATTAGCCTGGACCAGCTTCCAGCAGCTCACTGCGCTCTGGTCCTGGATTAGCCTGGACCAGCTTCCAGCAGCTCTCTGCGCTCTGGTCCTGGATTATCCTGGACCAGCTTCCAGCAGCTCACTGCGCTCTGGTCCTGGATTATCCTGGACCAGCTTCCAGCAGCTCACTGCGCTCTGGTCCTGGATTAGCCTGGACCAGCTTCCAGCAGCTCTCTGCGCTCTGGTCCTGGTCCTGGATTAGCCTGGACCAGCTTCCAGCAGCTCTCTGCGCTCTGGTCCTGGATTAGCCTGGACCAGCTTCCAGCAGCTCTCTGCGCTCTGGTCCGGGATTAGCCTGGACCAGCTTCCAGCAGCTCTCTGCGCTCTGGTCCTGGATTATCCTGGACCAGCTTCCAGCAGCTCACTGCGCTCTGGTCCTGGATTAGCCTGGACCAGCTTCCAGCAGCTCACTGCTCTCTGGTCCTGGATTAGCCTGGACCAGCTTCCAGCAGCTCTCTGCGCTCTGGTCCTGGTCCTGGATTAGCCTGGACCAGCTTCCAGCAGCTCTCTGCGCTCTGGTCCTGGATTAGCCTGGACCAGCTTCCAGCAGCTCTCTGCGCTCTGGTCCGGGATTAGCCTGGACCAGCTTCCAGCAGCTCTCTGCGCTCTGGTCCTGGATTATCCTGGACCAGCTTCCAGCAGCTCACTGCGCTCTGGTCCTGGATTAGCCTGGACCAGCTTCCAGCAGCTCTCTGCGCTCTGGTCCTGGATTAGCCTGGACCAGCTTCCAGCAGCTCACTGCGCTCTGGTCCTGGATTAGCCTGGACCAGCTTCCAGCAGCTCTCTGCGCTCTGGTCCTGGATTATCCTGGACCAGCTTCCAGCAGCTCACTGCGCTCTGGTCCTGGATTATCCTGGACCAGCTTCCAGCAACTCACTGCGCTCTGGTCCTGGATTAGCCTGGACCAGCTTCCAGCAGCTCTCTGCGCTCTGGTCCTGGTCCTGGATTAGCCTGGACCAGCTTCCAGCAGCTCTCTGCGCTCTGGTCCTGGATTAGCCTGGACCAGCTTCCAGCAGCTCTCTGCGCTCTGGTCCGGGATTAGCCTGGACCAGCTTCCAGCAGCTCTCTGCGCTCTGGTCCTGGATTATCCTGGACCAGCTTCCAGCAGCTCACTGCGCTCTGGTCCTGGATTAGCCTGGACCAGCTTCCAGCAGCTCTCTGCGCTCTGGTCCTGGATTAGCCTGGACCAGCTTCCAGCAGCTCACTGCGCTCTGGTCCTGGATTAGCCTGGACCAGCTTCCAGCAGCTCTCTGCGCTCTGGTCCTGGATTATCCTGGACCAGCTTCCAGCAGCTCACTGCGCTCTGGTCCTGGATTATCCTGGACCAGCTTCCAGCAGCTCACTGCGCTCTGGTCCTGGATTATCCTGGACCAGCTTCCAGCAGCTCACTGCGCTCTGGTCCTGGATTATCCTGGACCAGCTTCCAGCAGCTCTCTGCGCTCTGGTCCTGGATTAGCCTGGACCAGCTTCCAGCAGCTCACTGCACTCTGGTCCTGGATTAGCCTGGACCAGCTTCCAGCAGCTCTCTGCGCTCTGGTCCTGGATTAGCCTGGACCAGCTTCCAGCAGCTCACTGCTCTCTGGTCCTGGATTATCCTGGACCAGCTTCCAGCAGCTCACTGCGCTCTGGTCCTGGATTAGCCTGGACCAGCTTCCAGCAGCTCACTGCGCTCTGGTCCTGGATTATCCTGGACCAGCTTCCAGCAGCTCACTGCGCTCTGGTCCTGGATTATCCTGGACCAGCTTCCAGCAGCTCACTGCGCTCTGGTCCTGGATTAGCCTGGACCAGCTTCCAGCAGCTCACTGCGCTCTGGTCCTGGATTATCCTGGACCAGCTTCCAGCAGCTCTCTGCGCTCTGGTCCTGGATTAGCCTGGACCAGCTTCCAGCAGCTCACTGCGCTCTGGTCCTGGATTAGCCTGGACCAGCTTCCAGCAGCTCACTGCACTCTGGTCCTGGATTATCCTGGACCAGCTTCCAGCAGCTCACTGCGCTCTGGTCCTGGATTAGCCTGGACCAGCTTCCAGCAGCTCTCTGCGCTCTGGTCCTGGATTATCCTGGACCAGCTTCCAGCAGCTCACTGCGCTCTGGTCCTGGATTATCCTGGACCAGCTTCCAGCAGCTCACTGCGCTCTGGTCCTGGATTAGCCTGGACCAGCTTCCAGCAGCTCTCTGCGCTCTGGTCCTGGTCCTGGATTAGCCTGGACCAGCTTCCAGCAGCTCTCTGCGCTCTGGTCCTGGATTAGCCTGGACCAGCTTCCAGCAGCTCTCTGCGCTCTGGTCCGGGATTAGCCTGGACCAGCTTCCAGCAGCTCTCTGCGCTCTGGTCCTGGATTATCCTGGACCAGCTTCCAGCAGCTCACTGCGCTCTGGTCCTGGATTAGCCTGGACCAGCTTCCAGCAGCTCTCTGCGCTCTGGTCCTGGATTAGCCTGGACCAGCTTCCAGCAGCTCACTGCGCTCTGGTCCTGGATTAGCCTGGACCAGCTTCCAGCAGCTCTCTGCGCTCTGGTCCTGGATTATCCTGGACCAGCTTCCAGCAGCTCACTGCGCTCTGGTCCTGGATTATCCTGGACCAGCTTCCAGCAGCTCACTGCGCTCTGGTCCTGGATTATCCTGGACCAGCTTCCAGCAGCTCACTGCGCTCTGGTCCTGGATTATCCTGGACCAGCTTCCAGCAGCTCTCTGCGCTCTGGTCCTGGATTAGCCTGGACCAGCTTCCAGCAGCTCACTGCACTCTGGTCCTGGATTAGCCTGGACCAGCTTCCAGCAGCTCTCTGCGCTCTGGTCCTGGATTAGCCTGGACCAGCTTCCAGCAGCTCACTGCTCTCTGGTCCTGGATTATCCTGGACCAGCTTCCAGCAGCTCACTGCGCTCTGGTCCTGGATTAGCCTGGACCAGCTTCCAGCAGCTCACTGCGCTCTGGTCCTGGATTATCCTGGACCAGCTTCCAGCAGCTCACTGCGCTCTGGTCCTGGATTATCCTGGACCAGCTTCCAGCAGCTCACTGCGCTCTGGTCCTGGATTAGCCTGGACCAGCTTCCAGCAGCTCACTGCGCTCTGGTCCTGGATTATCCTGGACCAGCTTCCAGCAGCTCTCTGCGCTCTGGTCCTGGATTAGCCTGGACCAGCTTCCAGCAGCTCACTGCGCTCTGGTCCTGGATTAGCCTGGACCAGCTTCCAGCAGCTCACTGCACTCTGGTCCTGGATTATCCTGGACCAGCTTCCAGCAGCTCACTGCGCTCTGGTCCTGGATTAGCCTGGACCAGCTTCCAGCAGCTCTCTGCGCTCTGGTCCTGGTCCTGGATTAGCCTGGACCAGCTTCCAGCAGCTCACTGCGCTCTGGTCCTGGATTATCCTGGACCAGCTCCCAGCAGCTCTCTGCGCTCTGGTCCTGGATTAGCCTGGACCAGCTTCCAGCAGCTCACTGCGCTCTGGTCCTGGATTAGCCTGGACCAGCTTCCAGCAGCTCACTGCGCTCTGGTCCTGGATTATCCTGGACCAGCTTCCAGCAGCTCTCTGCACTCTGGTCCTGGATTATCCTGGACCAGCTTCCAGCAGCTCACTGCGCTCTGGTCCTGGATTAGCCTGGACCAGCTTCCAGCAGCTCACTGCACTCTGGTCCTGGATTATCCTGGACCAGCTTCCAGCAGCTCTCTGCGCTCTGGTCCTGGATTAGCCTGGACAAGCTTCCAGCAGCTCACTGCGCTCTGGTCCGGGATTAGCCTGGACCAGCTTCCAGCAGCTCTCTGCGCTCTGGTCCGGGATTAGCCTGGACCAGCTTCCAGCAGCTCACTGCGCTCTGGTCCTGGATTATCCTGGACCAGCTTCCAGCAGCTCTCTGCGCTCTGGTCCTGGATTATCCTGGACCAGCTTCCAGCAGCTCACTGCACTCTGGTCCTGGATTAGCCTGGACCAGCTTCCAGCAGCTCTCTGCGCTCTGGTCCGGGATTAGCCTGGACCAGCTTCCAGCAGCTCTCTGCGCTCTGGTCCTGGATTATTCTGGACCAGCTTCCAGCAGCTCACTGCGCTCTGGTCCTGGATTAGCCTGGACCAGCTTCCAGCAGCTCACTGCGCTCTGGTCCTGGATTATCCTGGACCAGCTTCCAGCAGCTCACTGCGCTCTGGTCCTGGATTAGCCTGGACCAGCTTCCAGCAGCTCACTGCGCTCTGGTCCTGGATTAGCCTGGACCAGCTTCCAGCAGCTCTCTGCACTCTGGTCCTGGATTAGCCTGGACCAGCTTCCAGCAGCTCACTGCGCTCTGGTCCTGGATTAGCCTGGACCAGCTTCCAGCAGCTCACTGCGCTCTGGTCCTGGATTATCCTGGACCAGCTTCCAGCAGCTCACTGCGCTCTGGTCCTGGATTAGCCTGGACCAGCTTCCAGCAGCTCACTGCACTCTGGTCCTGGATTAGCCTGGACCAGCTTCCAGCAGCTCACTGCACTCTGGTCCTGGATTATCCTGGACCAGCTTCCAGCAGCTCACTGCGCTCTGGTCCTGGATTAGCCTGGACCAGCTTCTCCTTGAACCCCGCTCACACTGAGCCTGGTTCTGCTGGAGGTTTCTTCCTGTTCAAAGGGAGTTTTTCCTCTCCACTGTCGCTACAAGCATGCTTAGTGTGAGGGATTGCTGAAGAGTCAGTATTTCCTGTTCCTACTGTAAAGTCAATGCCTTGATGATCTGATTGATCTGGATCTATAAAGTTACCTGATATGTCATGATGTGGTGAGTGGCACTTTATTGAATAAATAAACTAAAATAAAGTTTATTTCCATTTATTGTTCATTTAGTGAACATGGCCGACATAGAAACATTGATCCTCGTTAATCCAGGGAGCAGAAACTGCTCCAAAGCAGAATCTGAATACTTTATGTCTGGAATATTGTTAGTTTGTAATCCAATCATAGCTGTAATCTGAAGGGCTCCATCAGTGGAGCAGCTGCTGTTGCCATGGCGGTTGAAGCTGGTGCCTTAGACAGTATGAAGGCGTAGCGGTGGCATTTAAAAGAAAGTGGCTTCACAGTAAAGGTCCAGGATGAAGAATAAAGCTCAGTTTATTGGCCTTGAAGAATTGAGGAGAGTTCAGATTAAACCTTTGTCATATTCTGGTCCTTTTCAGGTGATCCTGGGTGCGGTGGTACCTTCACTGACAGTGAAGCCATCCTGATTTCTCCCAACTGGCCCAACAACTATGCCCACAACCGACAGTGCATCTATCTGATCACGCTGCCTCCGCAGGAGGAGGTGGCCCTCAACTTCACTCACATGGACCTGGAGAGTCACAGCGGATGCTCCTTCGACTATGTGGAGGTACGGCCCGACGCCAGCCAAAAGAAATACTCAAGTAGAAATACAGACATAGATATTTAGAATTGATTTAGGTGGAATGGGTGGAGTAGTTCCTCCTCTCTGCCAGACTCTCTGACCATAACGGCAGGCAGAGGTTTAAAGGAGACTGGCAAACTCAAAGGAGGCGAGTTGGGAGAGTGAGTGGACAACAGATGATGTCATCCAGGGCAGATGATGTCATCCAGGGCAGATGATGTCATCCAGGGCAGATGATGTCATCCAGGACAGATGATGTCATCCAGGGCAGATGATGTCATCCAGGGCAGATAATGTCATCCAGGACAGATGATGTCATCCAGGACAGATGATGTCATCCAGGGCAGATGATGTCATCCAGGGCAGATGATGTCATCCAGGACAGATGATGTCATCCAGGGCAGATGATGTCATCCAGGACAGATGATGTCATCCACGCCAGATGATGTCATCCAGGACAGATGATGTCATCCAGGACAGATGATGTCATCCAGGGCAGATGATGTCATCCAGGACAGATGATGTCATCCAGGACATGTTACTGAGTAGATTCATCACTGCAGTCCAGATATTGAACTGTTTTCAGTTTCCATTCATTTTATTTACCCAGATAGTTCAGCAGTGTTCTGTTAGTTACCGCCTATATTCCACCTTCTGCTGTTGCCAACTCTGCATGTGATGTCATCAAATCTGTTGTTGCTAAGCTTCAGACACAACAGCCAAATGCATTTGTAGCAATAACTGGTGATCTGAATCACGTCTCTCTGCCACACTGCCAATGTTCCAACAGTTAGTCAGCTGCTGAATCAGAGAAAACAAAATGTTATCTTGTTTTATGCAAATGTGAATGACTCCTACGTCTCTGAAGGAAGACATCCTCCTGGAAATCAGATGACAATCTTGTTTTTCTCTGCTGAGAGTAAAAGCCACTTTATAAGAGACACCCTGCATTTAACGAACCATAAGAAGATGGTCGCAGGAGGCTGAGGAAACCCTGTGGAAACAATCATCTGGTTGAAAACTATTGATGGATGTCAGTTTATATCCACCATATGTTGAATGTGGCTACGTTCACACTACAGCCTGCAGGGACCCTAATCCCATTTTTTTGCCCATATGTGACCTGCATCTGATCTTTCATGGCAGTCTGAACACAGATCCGATTTTTCCCAATGCGACCCAGGCCACTTGGCTCTGTGGTCCTGAATCTGATATGAATCTGATCTTTTTAAATGCGACCTGTGTCTGAACGGCCAGATCACATTCATCCGACCTGAACGTCATTACTACCCGACAAAGGTCACTATTCTGCGTCTTGCTACGCAGAAGCGGCAAGAAAAAGAACAACCATGACAGATGATGATGCGGAGAGCAGTATTTATGTTTAACCATATTGGAAAGATTGAGTGTTTATGGTTGGGAAAGACCGGCGCTACCATCCATGTTTACTTCTGGAAACACAGAGTACGCTGGCCTGTGATGTCATCGCGTCCTCCACTGTGCACACTTGCGTTGTATGACTGCAGTTCACACAGGAGATCACATGAAAGTCGCATGTATTTGGAAATATAAACAGCAACGCAAGAAAAATTTGATTTCACAAAAAAATTGGGCATCAAGGCCTGCAGGGTGAACAGGGCCTATAAGACTGTCATTAGAACTGATTGAGGAACACCCACTGCCTCCTCCATTCACTGACAACCACTGAGAACCTGCTGTAGTGACACATGGACACCACCACATCTGACCCCCCACCACCCACTGCCTCCTCCATTCACTGACAACCACTGAGAACCTGCTGTAGTGACACATGGACACCACCACATCTGACCCCCCACCACCCACTGCCTCCTCCATTCACTGACA
>NW_024037989.1:137500-142586 GCF_016077235.1 Cyprinodon tularosa | reverse complement strand
GTTGGCTTCTGCTCTTCTGTCTGTGTCTGTTTCTTGTCTCTCTTTTTCTGGTGTTCTTGCTCTCTTGTCTGTGCTGGTCTTCTTTCTTTGGTCCTGTCTGTTTCTGTGTTCTGTTCCTCTTTTTCTGGCTGTTCTGGTGGTCTTTCTCTCTGTTCTCTCTGGTTGTTGCTTCTTTCTGTGTCTGTCTTTTTCTGGCTTCTGTCTTCTGTTTCTGGTTCTGTCCTTCCTTCTCTGTTCTTGTTCTTTTCTGTGTTCTTGCTCTGTTCTGGGTCTCTTCTTGGCTTCTGTCTGTCTGTGTGTCTGTTCTGTCTGTCTGTCTTCCTGTTCTCTGTCTGGTTTCTTGCGGGTGTCTGTTCTTCTGTCTGTCTGTCTGCTGGTGTCTTCTTCTTCTTTTCTTCTGTTTTTCCCTGTGTCTTCTGTTCTGTGTCTTGGTCTGTGTCTGTTCTGTGTTGGCTCTTGTCTCGGTCTTTGTCTGTGCTGTCTGATGTGTGTCTTCCTGCTGTGTTTTTGGGTCTTCTGTTTCTTCTGGCTCTCTGCTTCTGTCTTCTGTTTCTCTGTCTTTCTTCTGGGTTCTGGTCTGTCTGTGTCTGTCTTCTTCTGGTCTGGTTCTGTCTGTTCTCTGGTGTTCCTGGTCTTGTTGCTTTTCTGGTCTGGTCTGTTCTGTTTCTGTGTTGATCTTCTGTCCTTTGTCTGGTCTGTCTTTAGGGGTTGGTTCTCTGCTGGTCTGCCTTTCTGTCTTTCTGTGGCTGTGTCTTTGTCTTGCTCTGGTCTTGGTTTTGTCTGGTTCTGGTCTTCTGTTCTCTGTTTGCCTGGTCTTGGTCTGTGTTCTCGTGTCTTCTGTTGTCTTTTCTGATTTCTGTCTGTCTGCTGTTTCTGGTCTGTTTGTCTGTGGTCTCTTTCTTCTGGTCTTCTGGTCTCTGTCTGTCTTCTGCCTGCCTGTTGTCTGCCCTCCTGCTGTCTGTTGTCTGTCTGCCTGTCTATCTGTCTGCCTGCCTCCCTTTCTGTCTGTCTGCCTGTCTTTCTGTCTGTCTGTCTGCCTGTCTGTCTGTCTGCCTGCCTGTCTGTCTGTCTGTCTGTCTGCCTGTCTGTCAGCCCTCCTGTCTGTCTGTCTGCCTGTCTGTCTGTCTGCCCTCCTGTCTGTCTGTCTGTCTGTCTGTCTGTCTGTCTGCCTGTCTGTCTGTCTGTCTGTCTGTCTGCCTGTCTGTCTGTCTGTCTGCCTGTCTGTCTGTCTGTCTGTCTGTCTGCCTGTCTGTCTGCCCTCCTGTCTGTCTGTCTGCCTGCCTGTCTGTCTGTCTGCCCTCCTGTCTGTCTGTCTGCCTGCCTGTCTGTCTGCCCTCCTGTCTGTCTGTCTGTCTGTCTGTCTGCCTGTCTGTCTGTCTGTCTGTCTGTCTGTCTGTCTGTCTGTCTGTCTGCCTGCCTGTCTGTCTGTCTGCCTGCCTGTCTGTCTGCCTGCCTGTCTGTCTGCCCTCCTGTCTGTCTGTCTGTCTGTCTGTCTGCCTGCCTGTCTGTCTGCCCTTCTGTCTGTCTGTCTGCCTGCCTGTCTGTCTGCCCTCCTGTCTGTCTGTCTGTCTGTCTGCCTGTCTTTCTGTCTGTCTGTCTGCCTGTCTGTCTGTCTGCCTGCCTGTCTGTCTGTCTGTCTGCCTGTCTGTCTGTCTGCCCTCCTGTCTGTCTGTCTGCCTGTCTGTCTGTCTGCCCTCCTGTCTGTCTGCCTGCCTGTCTGTCTGCCTGCCTGTCTGTCTGTCTGCCTGTCTGTCTGTCTGCCTGCCTGCCTGTCTGTCTGTCTGTCTGCCTGCCTGTCTGTCTGCCCTCCTGTCTGTCTGTCTGTCTGTCTGTCTGTCTGCCTGCCTGCCTGTCTGTCTGCCCTCCTGTCTGTCTGTCTGTCTGTCTGTCTGTCTGCCTGCCTGCCTGTCTGTCTGCCCTTCTGTCTGTCTGTCTGCCTGCCTGTCTGTCTGCCCTCCTGTCTGTCTGTCTGCCTGTCTTTCTGTCTGTCTGTCTGCCTGTCTGTCTGTCTGCCTGCCTGCCTGTCTGTCTGTCTGTCTGCCTGCCTGTCTGTCTGCCCTCCTGTCTGTCTGTCTGTCTGTCTGTCTGCCTGTCTGTCTGTCTGCCTGCCTGCCTGTCTGTCTGTCTGCCTGCCTGTCTGTCTGCCCTCCTGTCTGTCTGTCTGTCTGTCTGCCTGCCTGTCTGTCTGCCCTCCTGTCTGTCTGTCTGTCTGTCTGTCTGTCTGCCTGCCTGCCTGTCTGTCTGCCCTTCTGTCTGTCTGTCTGCCTGCCTGTCTGTCTGCCCTCCTGTCTGTCTGTCTGCCTGTCTTTCTGTCTGTCTGTCTGCCTGTCTGTCTGTCTGCCTGCCTGCCTGTCTGTTTGTCTGTCTGTCTGCCTGCCTGTCTGTCTGCCCTCCTGTCTGTCTGTCTGCCCAGCACTGTGATGAGCCTGCGATTGGACCAAGAACTATGGAAACCTGTGGAGGCCATAAAAGCCTGATGGGTGCGTTTGGTTTGCTGACCTGTGCCTCCAGCAGACGTAGCCGTCGGTCGTGGTCTCGGATTTCTGTCATCTGCTTCAGAACGCTGTCCACTCTGCAGAAACCAGCAGCTCCATTGATTAGATCGTTCCAAGACTTCATTAAAGACAATTCAGTTCCACAACATGATGCAAAACATTCTGTGTGCTCTGCATCTATGATTGGCAGCATCAGAGCCCAGTAAAGGGTTAACCAGTCACACTGCCACATAAACGGTTAAAATAAATAAAGAGAAGAAGAGCCTCTGATAATTACAGCCTCCAGTTCCACTGACTGGTAATGAGTTCCACATGCTGAAGCTTCAGGACGTCTGGGTCCACCTCGTCTAACTAGCTTCATCCTCCAGAACCAGATCATCTGCATGTATCTAGATCAAAGCAGCTCGCAGTGTTTTTTCTTTGGACCTTTAATAATCCATCGTTTGGTGGATTAAATGGTAAATGGCATGTACTTATATAGCGCCTTTATTCAAGTTAGGTGACTTGACCAAAGCGCTTTACACTACATTCATTCACCCATTCAAACACACACTCACGCACTGATGGTGGCAAGCTACATGGTAGCCACAGCTGCCCTGGGGCTCACTGACAGAAGCGGGGCTGCCGTACACTGGCGCCACCGGGCCCTCTGACCACCATCAGTAGACAATGCAGGTGAAGTGTCTTGCCCAAGGACACAACGACAATGAAAGTCGGAGTCGGGGCTTGAACCGTCAACCCTTCGATTACAGGGCAAACTCCTCCATCCAACGCCACTGTCATGCAGAGAAACATTTTCCTTTGGCACGTCTCTCCTCTCTCAAGCAGAAGTTTTACTATTTGAATCTGCCAGACATGAATTCTGGATACTAGACCATTTAATCGAGCAACCCCAGCAGTTTGTGTTGTCTACATCTATAATAGAGCTAGATCCTCCAAACAGACTGAAGGTTCAAAGTTTCTCTGTAAAGAAATCAGCTGATTGGATCCAGTCCTAAAGAATCATTGAAAGATGTGAAACAGAAAATCCTAACACCTAATCCTAATCCTAACCCTAATCCTAATCCTAACCCTAATCCTAATCCTAACCCTAAAACCCTAACACCTAATCCTAATCCTAATCCTAATCCTAACCCTAAAACCCTAACACCTAATCCTAATCCTAATCCTAATCCTAACCCTAATCCTAATCCTAATCCTAACCCTAACCCTAAAACCCTAACACCTAATCCTAATCCTAATCCTAACCCTAACCCTAACCTCTACCACTCAGACGTTCCTTCATTTCCCTCCATGGCAGCTCCTTGGTTTTGTTCTCACACTGAATCTGGATGTTTGGCTCTGAATTCATCCGTTAACATCTGGATGTTTTTGTCTGACGGAAAGCGGATGAAGGGATGACAGACAGCGCTATGGAATGGAAAGTACAGGTGTAGGTGGGAAGTAAAAGGCAAAACGTTGTCCTCAGATTAAACATTTTGCTGCTCCTGCCTCCATCAGTAGTTTTCATTCACTGTTTGGAAATAACTTTTATTTTCATCATTATTTTATTGCTCTGTTTTATTGTACAGTCTATAATTTCCAGCTCTGTGATTTATTTCCTGCTCCTTTAATCCTGCAGCTCAGAGCCTTCATCTCCAAATCGTCTCTGTTCTTCGTCTTCAAAGCCGTTTCTATGAATGAACACGGAGGAGGGGGAAGTTGTGGCCTTATATGGAATTATGCAGATTTACATTTCTCTGGCAATGCATCAAGCTTAGGTGGACTGGACCAGCATCATTTATTCAATGATTGTTTAACTTGATGTGACGCGTTGCTAAGAGGAACAGGAGGAGGAATTTAGAAGAAGACTATAAAATGGAGCCTTGGCAGAAGTTAAACTAAAGAAACTCATTGCTTCCCTTCATCCACCTGCGACTCAATCAGCTTTGAACCACACCTCCACAGAGGCCAATCGCCATCCAAAGTTCATCTTAAAAGGCCTCTGATTCGCTCTGCTCCTGTGCGCGGGCGGCGGTTGCTCTGTGTGACATCATTCAGATTACCCCGTTTCCCTCCCCTCCAGCCCCTCCTCCACCATCGTAGCTAAAGCGTCATCAGAGCGTCATTCCTCCTGGACTCTCACTGCCTTCCCTGTCTCATTTCAACCGGTCCGGCAGAAGACCGCCATGCTGAGCCTGGTTCTGCCAGAGGTTTCTTCCCAACGGGGAGTTTTTCCTCTCCACTGTCGCTCCATGCTTGCTCATCATGACAGGTTCTCTCAACCTGTTATCCAGCTGGACTTCCATCTTCCAGGTCCCTGAGTGAAGCTCTAGTATCAGTCCAGTCCACTGGATCTCCCCATAAAGCTCAGCAGACCGACTCCCAAACCCGGGCCAGCTCCCAAACTGCCCAACTCCATCTATCTCCACTCCACCAGCTTTTTCGGGGCCGGGGGAAACAGCCCTTTTTTTTCCCTCTGTTAAAGGCATATTTATAAAAATTCACGCTCTTTTTTTCCTGCCTTGGGCTGACCCGCCAAAGCAAAGTAATTGTATCAAAAAAATTTTTCTCCTAATTCCCTTTTCCCTCTGTTAAATTTTTCAGTTTGA